>NC_037284.1:1160000-1197500 GCF_000002765.6 Plasmodium falciparum 3D7
TATATATAAATGACTATTTAAAAAATTCAATTATTCATGACTCGCAAGATATTACAAAGTGAAATTAATGTATATGTGAAGCAAGGGATGCGGCAGACATAACACGTAACAAATGTAAACATTACCTTGTGAAGTTATATATATATATATATATATATAAATTTATTTATATATCATATATCATATATTTTTAAAGACATTGTACTATTTCTTTTTCAAGTTTAACAAAAAAAAAAAAAAAATACACAAGTGAGTAATATTATATATACATATACATAATAATACTATTTTGTGTAATTTTTATAATAAACTATTAAAATCTATTTATATTTATATGCACATATGCGTTAATATATATATATATATATATATATATATATATATATATATATATATATTTATATATTTATTTATTTATATATATTTATTTATGTATATAGATAAATATTTGAAATGCATATATGTGAATTATATATGTATATTTTCACAATATAAAGAGATTTATAAAAAAAATTTTCAAGTACAATAAAGTAAGAATGGATCTCTGAAACAATCCAGAAAAACTACCATTCAAAAAAATGAACAATTCTAAAAAAAATTGTGTAGAAAGGGAAGTGAAAAATACAAAAAAATAAAAAAAAAAAAAAAAAAAAAAAAAAAAAAAAATTAATATTTTTTTTTTTATTTATTTATTTATTCATTATGTTCAATTGTTATTATTTGTTTAATTATTTTGATTCTTCAGTTGTCAAATTTTCTGGTACTATTTCTTCTTCTTCTTCTTCTTCTTGTTCTTCTTCTTTTTCTTTTTTTTCTTCTTCTTTTTCTTCTTTTTCTTTTTCTTCTTTTTCTTTTTCTTCTTTTTCTTTTTCTTCTTTTTCTTTTTCTTTTTCTTCTTTTTCTTTTTCTTCTTTTTCCTTTTCTTTTTCTTCTTCTTCCTTATTTTTTGGTGCGAGGGCATCCACTTCAGCTTCTATTTGCTTGGTGATTGCTTCAACTTGTTTTTCCATTTCTTCCTCCGTTTCTTGATTAAGAACATCATTTTCTAGAATATTTTGTTGAAATATTTGTTGAATATTTTTGTTTCCATTTGTATAATTCATAAGTTCATTATAAATAGCTTGTAATTCTTGTTTAATAATTTGAATATCGTTGTTTATAGCTTCAATGTGTTTTTTATCTTTATTTCCTAAATGAATCAATTTAATGGTTTCACTAACATTTCCATTTTTAAGTGGTTCAAATTTTTTTAATGTGACACCTATTTTTTTAACTTTTACTTCCATATCATCATTTTCATCATAATAATATTCTTCTTTAAAATAATTTTCAGGATGATTATCAAAATTTTCATCCATACCAGATACAGTTTCATTTTTGTTTTTTTTTTTTGATTGAGTTGGTGGTACAACATTAGGTGTATTATTATTTTCGATTAATTCTTTTTCAAAGAAATCAATTTCATCCATAACATTATTAATACTGTTCATAATATTAGAATCTTCCGTTGGTTCAACACCTCTAAGAGCTGGTTGTGCTTTAACTTTGGGTTCTTCCATACTTTTGGTATCTACTGCTTGATTATCTTCTTTTTTCTTAGGGAATATTTTATTTTTTAATTTTTTTAATAGGCTTTTAACTTTACTAAATAATAATTTGATACCCATATCTAGAATACCTTTCTTTAATTCTTCAACATATTCTTCATTAGTAACAGTAGGTTCTGGTAATCCTTTTTCTTGAGCTTTTCTTTTCTTATATGATACATATGCTTTGTATAATAATCTTAATAATAAATCTTTTAATTTATTTAAAACACTTGTTTTCAAATTATCTAATATGAATTCATAGTTTATTAAATTATCTTTTAACATATTTAATTCATCTAAAGGAAAACTTTCAAGATTATTCTTATCTCCCAAGTTCATCTTTGTTATGTTTAATAAATTTTCTCCTATTTCTTTACCTTGATTTAAGAAATTTATTAAATCATTACTTCCTAATCCACCTGATTGAGCTAATGTATTTTTAACAACATCCATAAAATTATTTCCTGTTATCATATTTTTCATATTAACATTTAACACATCGTTAACTGGGACGATACCTAATTCGTATGCTGTAGCATTATTATTTTCATGATCTTCTTCGTCGTTAGTATCTTCTTCATCGTTAGTATCTTCGTCATCATTTGTATCTTCGTCATCGTTTGTATCTTCTTCATCGTTAGTATCTTCGTCATCGTTTGTATCTTCTTCATCATTTACATCATCTTCATCATTAACTTCTTGATATTTTTGATTGTCGTTATTTTCATTTTGATTTTGTGAGGTTTCTTTTTTATGACCTTGTGATTTTAAAGAAATAATTTTTTTTTTGGTATTAACAAAAGAGTAGGTAGCTTTTTGATTCATTAATTCTTTAAATAAGTTTTGATTTTTTTGAATATAGTCAACATTTTCTTTTAACATATTCATTTTTTTAACACAAGAAAGTAATAATGGATTATATGATTTGTTTTTATAAATTAAGTGTTTCTTATTTTGTATACTTTCAATATTCTTTTTTAATGCTTTAATTAATTTCTTATGAGATTGTAAGAAATTTACTAAATTTTTCATTTCTTCAGCGTTATTTTTTTTACCATTATTTGCTGAATTATTTGCTGATTTAAAACCATCCATTAAATATGTAACTGAATCTGTGTATTGTTTTTCCTTAAGTAATTCTTTGCATTCTTCTTTTATATCAGCACATTGAGGATCTGAAGGAGCTTTCTTACCTTTAACATAAGTATGTTCATTACAATATTCACATTTAACAAATTTAAATAAATTTTCATAATTATTCAAAACATTCATATCAACACCTTGGTTCTTGTCGTTTTTATTACAACTAATAATATTCCATCTTATGACAAAGAGCAATAAACTGAATAAAACAATTTTCATGTTCATCATCTTTTTTAAATAAAAATTAACAAAAAATAAAATCAATGAATGACAACTTCACTTTTGAGAAATGTATGAAAATGATATTCAAAATGTTTAAGTTATTAATATATATAAATATATATATATATATTATATATACATATTTTTTTTTTTTTTTTTTTTTTATGTCTAGTGTGCTTTTACAAATTATTTGAAAGCAAAATAAAATAAACAAAAGGAGAGTCACAAAAATATGTCTAATAATTTATTTTTTATATCTCAAACGTTTATGAGAAAAAAAGAAAGAAAAAAAAAAAAAGAAAGAAAAAAAAAAAAAAGAAAGAAAAAAAAAAAAAAAAAAAAAAAAAAAAAAAAGAAAGAAAAAAAAAAAAAAGAAAGAAAGAAAAAAAAAGTATGAAATATATAAAATATATAATTGATTATATTTATATATAAACGCACCAAAAAAAAAAAAAAAAATTAAAAATATAAGAAAAAAGAAAATAATATAAACATACACACACACATATATATATATATTATATATATATATATGCTCATATTTTAACATATGAACGTATGATTATTTTAATAAATTATTATTTTATTATTTTATTATTTTTATTTTTGCTTATTAGTGCAGCTAGCATCCATTATATCGAACAATTTAAAAGGACACAAGATGTATTACACAATATGAATAGATAGAATATTTCTGATTTAGGACAATAATAATAATAATAATAATAATTGTGATATATGCACTCCTGTATGTATGTATATACATATATATATATATATATATATATGTATGTATGTATAATATTATCTTGTTTCTTTTCTTTTACATATGTAGTAAAATATTTTAGAAAATCTCAGAGAACAAGTTGGAAATTAATATTATGTGCATGCACAAAGAGGAACGACAAAAAGAATAAAATAATAAATAAAATGATATGAAATAAAATTATTATATTATATTAAAAACAAAAAGGAAACGAAATCATCAAGTGTACTAGTTTATTATTAATATATTCCTTTTCTAGTACAATTCTAATTTAAATTATCAAAAAATATTTATATACCTCATTTATTTTTTTATAAAAAGCTCAAATTTTAAGAAAAAAAAAAAAATAAAAAAATAATATAATAAAATAATAATAATAATAATAAAAGAAAAGAAAAAAAAAAGAAAAAGACAAAATGATAAACAATATATAATATATAATATATAATAAATTATATATTTTTATTTTTTCTCCTTTTTTACAATTATTCTAATGCACTTTGAGTTTTATTATTATTTTATTTTAACGTATATTTTTAATATTAAATGATAATATTCTATGTGTATTGAATTATACACATATACACATTTGTTACTGTCTTTTTATGAAATAAGAACATAATATCGTAAAGAGTTTTTTCTCTTTTCTAATTTTTTAAACAAGGTATAAATGTAAATATATATATATATATATATATATAATATATATATAATTTTTTTTTTTTTTTTTTTTTTTTTTTTTTTCTAAAAGGTTTTGCTATTTATATATATGATATATATTTTATTATGTACTTACTTCTTTTCTTAAAAAAAATACATTTTTTTAATATGTTATAGAAAGTATCTTATCAAAAATATTGATTCAATAAATCTTATTATATTAACTGCTTATATAATTCTTTTAAAATATGAAGGGTTGAAAAAAAAGGGAATTTTTCATCATTGGCTCTATTCCTTTTATTGTTGAATTATTATAATTACCGATTTTATTGATAATATATATATATATATATTTTTATATATTTTTATATATTTAATATATTAAGGGATAAAAAAAAAAAAAAAAAAAAAATATTGATCATATTTATAAAATGTATGTCACATATAATATTCGAATGGTTCATTTTGAAAATTAAAAATGGATATAAATATTTCGTTTATATAAAATAAGAAAGGTCCCCATAATCATCCATATAAAAATAAGAAAAATATACCTACCTACATATATATATATATATATAATATATATATATCCATACATATATAATATAACATTTTGTGATTATTATTATACTTTTCCTTATTAATCCATCAAAAAGAAAAAGATAAAAAAAAATATTTTTTATATCTTGTTTGGTAAAATTTTAAAAAATTCATTTCCAAAAAGGATATATTTTTATACACTACGAATATTTAAGATTTAATCACACACATATATATTATATACGTATAAAAAAAAAAAAAAAAAAAAAAAAAAAAAAAAAAATATATATATATAAATATATTTCATATATATATAATATATTTCATATATATATAATATATTTCATATATATATTTATATATGTATTATTTTTTTCTTTTCTTTTCTTTTATTTGTGGATTTCTATTTAACGTTTTCATTTTGTTATTATTTTCTTTATATTTTATAAATTGTAATTAAAAAAAAAAAAAAATGACATAGTCCTTCAAGCCCATATGTATATATATATATATATATATATATTGTTCTCCCTCCTTTTATATATATATGTGTATATATATAATATTGTTAAAAATGTAAGAATATGTATAATATCGTGTACATATTCCTTTATTTAATAGTTATATTTTGTTTACAGTGGGAATCTGTAGTGAGTATAAGTATCTCCCCACAAAAGAGATACTCCTATAATTCTTTGAAGAATTATATTATTAATGAAGGTGAGAGGAAAAAAAAGATATATCTGTTTAATGAAAAAAATAATAAATTTTTATTTATGTCATATATGAAAAAAAAAAAAAGAAAAAAAAAACACACAGGAAGAAGAAAAGAAAACTTATACACACACAAAAAAAAGAAAAGGAAAGAATATTATACTTATAATAATATTTATAAAGATATAATTAATAATTTGTTTAAAAGAAACACATACTCTAAATTATATAACAATATTAAATATAAACATAAAGTTATTCCGTTTAATAAAAAATTTATTTATCATAATAAGAATTTATTATTTTATTCTTACATTTATGAACATTTTTTGGCTAGTTTTACCAGTTTAGCTAGCCAAGAAAAAAAAAAAGAAAAAAGAATAATAATAAAAAAATATAATAATAATAATAATAATAATAATAATAATAGAAGAAATGGGAAAATTTTTTTGGACACATTTAATAGTAATGAATATGAAGAAGAACAAGAAGAATTAGAACTAGATCCTGAGTTACATGAAAGTTTAGGAGGATGTATAGAAAATGATTTCCAGGATAATTATTTTGATACATTGCTTGGTAGTAGTGAAATTGATTATAATTGTGATGAAGATAAATATGATAAAGATGATGTGTGTGAAGAGACCAAAAGAAAAAAATATTATGTTTATGGTAGAAAATATACTGATAAGGATTATAATTCTGAACATGTTAATAAATATTATAAGCATTTACCAATATATTCAAAAGATGATAGTATATTATCGAATAAAAATTTTAAAAGAATATATGAATCAAATAAAATGGAAAATTTAGAAAGGAATATAAGAGAAGAAGATTTATATTATCCATCAGTACCTATAAAATGGAAATTATATGTAGGTATATTTTTTGATAAAAAATATAATTATGAAAATAATGAAGATAAAAATATATATGATAAATTTAATATTAATATACGTCATAAATATGTACTCGAATTTTTATCATGGGTTAAATTATCTACAAGAATATATCAAAATACATCTAAAATATTAATGTTATTTAATTTAAAAAGAAATCAAAATATATTTGGAAATTTGATCTTTTTTACATCATTAAATTTACATTATGCTAATTTATTTATGAAATCAAATCCATATATTAAATTAGGATTGTGTGAAGAATTATATTTATATTCTTATGAAAATAATAGTGATCATTTTTTGTTAGGAACCTTTCCTAATTTATCTATACAAAAAAATTTTCTACTTATAAAATTTTTTAATCCGAATAAACTACAAGATATAAATGATTTATATGAAAAACATATGAGATTTTATATTCGTTCCAATATGATATTTAAATTAGGTGTCTTAAAAAAAGTTCCCAAGGATAAGTTACAAGACTTCTTTTTATCACCTCACCAATATTTACCTATAACAAATGAACAAACCTCAACCGTTTTGAAAAAATTTGATGAGGAATTTAAAATGTTTGAAAACTGTGCAAGTGTCGATGTAAATAGGAATAACGAAATACAAAATGTTGAAGGTGATAAGGAGAACTCTCCCTATAAAAAGGTAGGGGATGATAACCATGATGAAAAAAATGAGGAAGGTTTTGGTAATGATTATAATAACGATGAGACTTTTATTAAATATGACAACAGTTGTTTAGCAGAATTAAATATTATAAACTGTAAAGATGACGAAGAGGCTGACGAATTTATTCAAAAGGATCCTTATACGCGATCCTGTTTTTATGATAGTATTTTTCTGTGTGAAGCAGCTGAGTTAAGTCCCCATATAAAATATTCTGAGGCATATATGCCTAAATTAAGATCAAAAGTTAATTACAAATATGAATTAGATACAGATTTGAATCCTACGGAATGCTTAGAGAATAAGCCTGAGTATTTAGGGAATAGACGTTTGGATGGTAAGAGTTTAAATAATTATAATAAAGTTGATTTTGATATATTAGATACATTTATAAAATTGAAGTATACTAATAAGGAGGTACAAATAGAAGATTCTACCTATAATGAAAATGATAATGTTGGTGAATATAATGGAAAAAAAGAAGAATTAAGAGATTCAAGAAAAAATGAACAAGAGCATACTGAAAGGTTGAGAAATAACAATATGGTTAATTCGGAGAATAACAAAAAAATGGATATTCCTAAAAATGATGAACAGATAGGTAAGAGTTATATATCTTCATATAATAACATTTTTGTTAATGGAAAAAAAAAATATGTTTTAAAATCTGATAATAATGTTGGTAAGAATTATAAGATAAAGATTGTGGATTATGATAATGATTATATGGATTATCTGTGTAATGTTCAAGAAAATAAAATATTATATGTGAAGAACAAGGAGAAAATAAATATATTAAATAATAATAGAAATAAAGAAAAGTATGAAAATAATGATACTAATGAGAATAATTCTTATCATCATATATATGATACTTTAAATGAGGATAAGAAAAATCCCTTCATTAATAAAGAAAAGGATATCATATTAATTGACAATTCATTACAATTTTTTGATCATATATTTTTTAAAGATTATTTATCAGATTATGTATATATATCCTTACCTCCCGGAGAATATATTGAAGATCCTTATACGATTAAGGATGAAAAAAATTATGAATTTACAAGATTTAATAATTCTTTAGCATCACAAGATGATTTTTTGAAAAGACAAAATTATCTTACAAGTTTTTTAAAAGGTATATGGTTAAAAAAAGATCACTCAAAAATTCTATTTTATGATAAACAAAATAATGCATTATTATTTGGAACTGGTATTGATAAAACATTTTCTTGGAATAAAAAAGTGGATAATAAAATAATGAAAAGAGCATTAATAAATATGGAAATAGCTCTCGAAAAAATAAGGAAAGGAAGTTCAGTTATACATGAGGATGATATAACTATTCATAATGAAACCGAAAGAATTCAGAAAGAATATACTGACCCTTATACATCTTTTAAAAAAAGATTTACGTCTGTGCATAATCATCTTCAGACATCGGATGGGTACAAGGATATGAAGCCTCCCCCCGGTATTTTCAAAAATGTGGAAAAATTATATATATAAATGAAATAATATATAAATGAAATAATATATAAATGAAATAATATATAAATGAAATAATATATAAATGAAATAATATATAAATAAATAAATATATAAATAAATAAATATATAAATAAATAAATAAATAAATAAATAAATATATATATATATATATATATGTTATATCCATATGTATATTTTCTTTCTTTATTTTTGTAGGACTGGAATATCTAAATCCTCTCATTTGGGATAAGACACCAGATGAACACAAAAAGTTAATCCTAGATACAGACAAAGTTCAAGAGATCCATTCAAAATTTCTTAAAAAACTTGAACTATATAAAGTATCAATAGATGATGACCCTTTTATTCAAAAGGTTCCTTCGGAAAGTGATCTTTTAAATCATTCAGATAAGGTTGATATTGAAATTTTATAAAATGTGTAAACAAGTATTCACTTTTTTTTAATGTTCCTTTATTAATTTTTTTTTTGTTAAATTTTTATGTTCATTATATGCACACATATATATAAATGTAATGAAAATAATAAATATAAATAAAAATAATAAATATAAATAAAAATAATAAATATAATAAATAAATATATATATATATATATATATATATATATATATATATATATATATATATATATATATGTGTATATTTATTTATTTTTTTTTTTTGTAAATTCAAAAAAAATAAAAATTTTAACATACAAATAATTTTGTACATTTATATTTTAAGGGTAACTTCCTTTTTAGTAAAATTTTTTTTTGCCCTGACATCATTTTTTATATTTTTATTTATTTTATTTTTATTTTATTTATTTTTATTTTTTTTTTTTATAAACATAACTCGTGGAAATGATTGTGGAATATTTTTTGAATATAAAAAATGGCATTTTGCATTTCCTTTATAAATTTTAAAAATGAGTAATAGATTTTTTTGGTTTCTTTTCTACATAAGAGTATATATAAGGGTACAAGAAAATTATAATAAGCAAATAAGACTATAAAGAAGAAATGCACATTCATAGTTAATAATGAATTTGTATCACTCCAATAAGGTGATTGAATATTTTGAAAATAAATATCAAAGTTTGAGAAATATTTTTGGCAATGATTTAATGTTGTATGAATAAAATATAAGAAGGTTTGATGAATTCTTGATATATCTAAATATTCTACTAAGAATTTAAAATAAATATATAAATAATTTAAAAATGCTTTTTTATTCATTATATATATACTATATTTCATTTGTAGTTCTAAATATTTTATTGTTTTTACATAAACATTTTCTTTAGATAATTTATTTGTTTTTATATCTGTATCTTGTTTATTCCAGGTTTGTAAGCAATTATAAATATCTGGGAAATTTTTATATACAAATTTATTAAATACTGTAAAAGGACGTGGAACATTATCATCATCAACATATGGCTTATCTTTTAAAGACTTATTCTTCATTTTATTATTATATCCCTTCTTTTTAATTTGTTCTTTACTATTATTATTTTTTTTATTATTTGATAAACTCTCCTTTTTCTTTCCCTTTCTCTTTCCTTTTCTACCATCTCTTTCTTCACTTTTGTTTTTTTCCTTCTTCACTTGGATTCCTAAGGTAGAGTTCTTACAAACGCGAGGAGGAATAGGATGTGGCATGTCAGGGGATATATCTTGTGACATATCAACAGATGTGTCAGATAAAAAATTCGATGATGTTATATCATGGAACTCTTCAGATTCCTCATCAGATTCCTCATCAGATTCCAAATTACAAGATGGTGCTGTTAATATATCAGATGTAATATCGTTTGATGATGAATATGATGAACTAAAAAAATCCTTGTGATCATTTTGATTTATTAAAGAGTTGGATTGTGTTCCTGTTAAAAAGGATGAAGACAATGTTGCTGGTAACGAATTTGTTCTTATTAATTTAGGACGTATGCGTGATGGTTTTAGATTATTTGGTTCATATTCATTATATGAAATCTGATTATATATATCTTCTATTTTATTATGATCTTCTAAATGTATATTATATATATTATCATCTTCCTTAAGTGTTTCATTATTTAATTTTTTTGAAACATTATAATTCTTCATAAAATAGGAACCTTTATTTTTTTCTTTTTCCTTTTCTTCGACATTATTAAAATGTTCTGTATCATCGATAATTTGTACACTATCTACGTTTTCTTTATTTATTTTATAGTTCATGTTATGTTCATTACCTTCTAGTAGTTCAAGGCTATTCTTGTTATCTTTGTTTAATTCATCTGTATGTTCACGTTGAAGATAATCTTGAAGATAATCTTGAAAATAATCTTCTTTCTTATTTTTAGTTTTTTTTATTTTTCTTTCAGATAATAATAATTTTTTCAAATCGAAATTATATATGTTAAAAAAGTTTCCATAAGTAAAAACATTTCTCATCCCTCTTTTTTGTATTTCTTGTAAATTGTCAAATAAATGAATATTTTGACGATATAAATAATGTTGCTTATCTAAATGTCTGCTAAATATCAACTGATTACATTCTTTATTCAACTTTTGTTTCTCATAAAATAAATCATCCACAAAAGGAGAATTTAATTTTGCATCTTTGTAACCTCTCCACCTTAACGTCCTTCGTCTCTCATTATGTTTATCATCATGAGGATCATCATATGAATATGTATGTTCTTCTATATCGGAATGGTATTGCTGATAAATATTATCATCACATGTATTATCACCACATATATTATTACCACATATATTATTACCACATATATTATTACCACATATATTATTACCACATATATTATTACCAAGGTAATCTTCTTCGGTGTCGTCTTTTCCATGTCGCAAATCAATATCGCAATATAAAGACTTGTCATAATAAATATTATCCAGACGTGATATAAGGGTTATACCATTATTCTGAGATATATGTTCATTAAATTCAATAAAACGTTCATCCTTATCTTTTGTCATTAGATTTCTTCTTATTAAGTATATATGTCCATTTTTTAAAAAAATATATATACACATGTAACTATAAAAAAAGGATTTTTTCCTATATATAAAATCATATATTAAATCATATCCATGTATATTTTTATTAAAAAATTCATTTATATAACTCTTTTTTCCTAATGCTACATTTTTTGTTTTCATTTTTTTGTTTCGTTTTTCATTATTAATCAAATTTACATCATCACCACTTTTTGATATTGGCATACGTCTTAATATATGAAATTGATTCTTATCATTACAACATGATGGTCTTAAAGAATTTGTTATATTTATATAATTCTTAGTACCAAATAAAGGTGAGTGGGATTTTAATTGTGTATATTTTTTATTATATATTTTCTTTTTCATTTTAGTTTTTAATAATGAATTGGAAGGACTATAATTATTATCATTAAATATATTTTTTTTATTTATATCTTTTTTAATGTTATAACGTTTGCGACGACTACACTTATTATTATTACTGTTATTATTATTACCATTTGTATTTTTTTTTTTTTTTTTTTTATTTAAAAGTGTAATTTGATTTAATCCCAAGTTATTATAATCATTAAATGAATTTGCATTCATATTATTCAATAATATATGATTTTCATTTTGATTATTATAAAATGTTATATATTTTATTAATTTTTTAATTTCTTTAATATTTGGTTTATTTTTTATTACATCATTTTTTTTTTTTTTTTTTTTTTTCTTATCATCTATAAAACTAATATGATTGTTTTTCTTTATATTACTTCCAATTTTATCGTTTTCTAATTTGGTTTTTATTTGTGTTTTTTTTGGAACTAAAAATTGATTCTTATAATTTCTTAAATATAATTTTTGCTTCTTTCCTATAGATATATTATTTTCTAACTTTTCAATAATACTCATATTTATACATTCAACACTTGTATTTAATTCCGATATACTAAAAGAATATAATAATGTTATAATACTATAATTATAAAATTGATATATATAATATAAACCATTTATATTATATATATAAAAAAATATATACATATTACTATTATCTAGATAAAATGTTTTTATTATATTTATTCCACACACATTTTCTAAAGGTATCACAAAATTATCTAATAATAATTTGCTCTCTAAATTATATATACTTAATAATGATGTATGACATGTATTATTATTTGTTATTATATATATATAATAATTGTCAAAGATATAATTAATCATTCGTCCTAATAACTCATCTTGCCATAATATATTATACTCATTATATATATGGTTATTTTGGGATATTTTTCCTTTTTCTTTTTTTTTTTTTTTTATTAAAGCATTTTCATGTAAACAACATATACGACAATTTTCATATCTATTGTCTAAAATGAATATTTTATCCATAATTTTTTTATAATGTACATTTTCTATATTATTACAATTATCTTTTTCATTTTTTATCATCTTTTCATTCGTATTTTTTATATTATAATTATCATCTTTTTCTTTATTATTATTATTATTATTATTTTTATTATTTTTATTATTTTTATTTTTTTTCATGTCATTCTTCTTATGTTTCTTTATATCACGCATTTCTTCACAATCCTCTAACCTATTATTTTTATTAAACATTTCAACATTATAATTAGAACGACTTTGCATTATATAATTCTTATTATTTTGTAAAGTATCATTATACATATTATCCTGTTGTATTATATTATCATGTAACATAACCTCATCATTTTTATAAAAATTTGAAACATATTTTCTTTTTTTCATATTATATGGATGATCATATTGATTCAAATCATGTTCCTCTTCATTATTTTCTTCTTGTTCATAATATTTTTTATATATATCATGTACCTGTGCCTTTTCATTCTCCATATATCTTTGTCTAACCATACTTCTCCTTTCATATGTATCATCATTTTTGTTTGGTTCTATATTATAAACATTTCTTGATTCTTTAAAATTCTCCATAAAGTCATCATTATTTTCTATACATTGATTTCCAAGCACTTCCTTTCTGCTGTAATTTATATCATAATGTTCTCCTTTATCATAAGAATATGTATTCACAGAATCATGTTTCCATTTTTTAGAATATCCGTCTTCTTGTTTTACGAATCTATTCATATTTTCTTCGTTGGAAAACATTCTTTTCTTTTGATTTTTCATTTTGTTATTTTCAACGTTATGCTCATAAGGCATATAATGAGCATCAACATGTTGTTCATCATTTTTTAATTTTTTATCATCTCCATATTTTTCATTTGCTCTATTGTATTTACTACCTCTATAATTTTTATCACCGACATGTTCTTCTTCCTGCTCAAATTCATCAGTTTCCTTTTTCTTCATATAAACGTTTTTGTCTCCATATTTCTTGTCAGAGGAACGCATGTTATCATATGTTTGACTTTCCATATGTAACAAATCTATATGATCATTTTTATTAAGCATGTCGTTATTTTCATCATTCGACTGTAAAATGGATGTATGATTCATATTTTTATTTTTGTTTTTATTATTATGAATTTCATTTGATAAAAAAAAAGCATCATTCTTTTTCTTATTATTATTAATGTTATTTTTATTATTATGTTTCTTATTATCATTTGTATTATCTAGACTTTTTCTTTTGGATTGTTTTTTTTGCATATTATTAGAACCCGTTTTTTCTCCATCATTTGAAGTATCATGTTTTTCTTTAGAAAGAAACATATCTTCATTAGGTTCAAAAGTATTGAATATTGTAAATTGTGGATTGAAATTTTCCCATTCCATATCTGAATTATCATCATTATTATTTTTTTTTTTTGTTGTTGTTGTTGTGATTTTCTTTTTATTTTTCTCTTCCTTTTTTTCATTTTTTGTAGATGTTCCTTTATCCACATCTGACTGTACATTAGATTCTGCATTAGAATACGTAATAGATTCTATATTAGAATGTACGACAGATTCTGCATTTGAATATACATTAGATTCCATACCACACTCGACATTACAATACGTATTAGAATTTATATTTATGGATTTATTTTTATCTTTTCTTACAGAAGAATTAGAATCTATAATAGATGTTTTATTTAAAGTTTTTGTTAAATCGTTAGGATCATTTATATTTTCAAAAGTACATTTATTTTTGGATGGACTTTTTATTTCTTCATTAATTTGTTCGTTGTCCATTTCTTTATTCCGTTCATTGTCCATGTCTTTATTCTGTTCATTGTCCATTTCTTTATTCCGTTCATTGTCCATGTCTTTATTCTGTTCATTGTCCATTTCTTTATTCCGTTCATTGTCCATTTCTTTATTCTGTTCGATGTCCATTTCTTTATTCTGTTCGATGTCCATTTCTTTATTCTGTTCGATGTCCATTTCTTTATTCTGTTCGATGTCCATTTCTTTATTTACATTTTTCATATCCCTTTTTGTATCCTTCCTTTTATCGTGGATTCCATTAGTTTTATTATCCCTCTTTTTATCATTTGTAGGACTGCCTTTACTATCTCTTTTTTTTTCATTATTATCTTTTTGTTTACTCTCACCTTTTTTTTTGTCTACTGAATCCTTTGATTTACTATCCCTTTTTTTGTAATTGGTATCCTTTGGTTTATCCCTTTTTTCACTTGAATCTGTCTTTTTATTTACTTTTTTTTTCTCTCCACCTTTATCTTTACTCAAATCAACAACTTTAGTTACATTGAATGTCTTCTCAATATTAAATAAGGCAAATCCATGATTATTCTTTTTATTAATATCATCATAATTACAAAAGGGTTGTGTAACTATTGGAATGGTAGATTCATACATATCTTTATTATTTTCCTTATTATAATTATTTCTTATTATGTCTAGAATTCTTAAATTAACTTGATTATTGGTTGAATCTAACGTATCATATTCCCTTAAATAATTTGTAAAACTCTCAAAATAATAATCATCATCTTTAAGATCATTATTGAGGTTATTCATATTATTGTTGTTACCCAAATTATTGTTGTTACCCAAATTATTGTTGTTACCCAAATTATTGTTGTTACTCAAATTATTGTTGTTACCCAAATTATTGGTGTTTCCCAAATTATTGATGTTACCCAAATTATTGGTGTTACCCAAATTATTGTTGTTACCCAAATTATTGTTGTTACCTGGAGTGTTATTATTACTAGGAATTTTTTTGTTTTCAATACTTGCTTGCACAACATTTTTTATACTATCCCCTGTAAGCATTTCATCATTTGACATGTCGTTCCTATTTTTTAAAGTATACAATTCATTATTTGTTTCTGTTTTTTTCTTCGAGTTTTTATTTGTTTTTGCATCCTTAAAAATTTTACTATTACTACAATTATTATTATTATTATTATTATTATTATTATTATCATTATTATTGTTGCTGCTGAAGTTGTTACTGTTTATGGTACTTTTGTTCATATTACTATTTATTATATTCGTAACATTTGAAATGATCGGTTTACTTATTTTTTTACTTTTCACCGATTTTGTTTTTTTTTCTGTGTTAGGGTCATCATCTAAACTATTATCGTTACTAAGGCTATTTCTTTTTTCCCCTTTAAATATAGCATTTTTCTTTTTTTTTTTTTTATCATCATCATTATTGTTATTATTATTATTATTATTATTGTTATTATTATTGTTATTATTATTATTATTATTATTATTATTATTATTGTTATTATTGTTGTTGTTCCCACCTCCACCGGTGTTACTATTATTTTTATTATTATTATTATTATTATTATTATTATTATTATTATTATTATTATTATTGTTGTTGTTGTTTTTATTATTATTATTATTATTATCATTATTATCATTATTTCTATTGTGTGAATCCCTAGAATCGTTTGGGGAGTCGTTACGAGATGCCTCGTCCTTATGAGATGCCTCGTACTTATGAGATACCTCGTCCTTATGAGATGCCTCGTCCTTATGAGATGCCTCGTCCTTATGAGATGCCTCGTACTTATGAGATACCTCGTACTTATGAGATACCTCGTACTTATGAGATACCTCGTACTTATGAGATACCTCGTCCTTATGAGATACCTCGTACTTATGAGATACCTCGTCCTTATGAGATACCTCGTACTTATGAGATACCTCGTACTTATGAGATACCTCGTACTTATGAACACGACATACGTTATTACTATTACCCTGAGAAATAATGTCCGTAGAAGTTAATATGGGTAAAGTCTTATGGAACACTGTATATACATCAGAATAAATAAGAATTACAAAAGATTTTATAAATCTTTTTATAACTTTCATAAATATATAGAGTAATATATTTACAATAGATGAAAATTTTATATGACACCATGGGTTATCATAAAAGTTACATCTGTTCTTATAATTACTTTTGTATGAATATTGTTTTCTCTCATCTAATAATTTGGAGAGAGAATCTGTTGCTGTTAATTGTTTACAAAATGAATAAACAGAACAATTTAAAATGTGGATAACATCTGGTGTTTTATTATTATTATTATTATTATGTTTAATATTATATTTATTATTATTATTATTATTATTGTTGTTGTTGTTGTTGTTGTTGCTGTTGTTATGTTCAATTATATTACCATATTCATCATATAAATATTTAATTTTGGGTGTTATTCTATTCTTAACTTTTTTATCTACATGCTGATAATTATCTTTTATTTGTTTTGGTTTTACAACCTTGAATTCTATTTCTTTTTCGATCATATCATAATCCGGACCTATATTACTTATATCTATTTTAATATTATAATAAAATGGTTTTAATCGTAATTTAAAAACGTCTAATTGTATTATATATACAGATCCATTAGATGCTCCAATAACTAATTGATCATATTTTTCTGACCAACTTAAATCCACAGCACATGTCTGCTCTTCTAAAAGATTCTGAATAATTAAAAAACAACGTGCATATTTATTCATTTTCTTTTTTCTTTTTAATATCGATTTTTTTTTTTCCACTGAATATTTATTAAAATTTTTTTTGTCCTCATTTAAACAAATCACACTGTTCTTAATATTCATGGTGTTTGCACTGTTCTTAATATTCATGGTGTTTGCACTGTTCTTAAAATTCACGGTGTTTGCACTGTTCTTAAAATTCACGGTGTTTACACTGTTCATATTATTAATATCTTTCATATAAGATGACGATTTTCTCTTCAATCTCTTCAGAAAGATTTTCCAGAACGATATAACCCCGTTATCACTACATTGACAATACAAACTGTATAATTTTTTTTTTTGAACATCGATAAATACCTTCTGTCCTATTTTGGCTAGTCGTATACAACTTCCATGTCCATCCAGAAATATTCTATTTCTATTAATTTTTTCGTTATTTTTAATTTTTAATAAGATTCCACAATTTCGCCCATTATTAGGAATATGAGTGATGCTAGCATATTTACCAAATGTATCAAAGTAAATATGACGAATAGTAGGAGTATCTATATTTTTATATTTTTTATTCATATTTTCTTCATATATATAATGAAAATATTCTCTTGTTAATGGTTGTGTAGAAGTTACAAAATCATTATGTTGTATACTTCTTTTTTTGTCATATGTATAATGAGACATATTATTATTCATATTATTCATTCCATTTATTATAAAATCCTCATTTATATTCGTTTTTATATTTTTCTCATAAAAATTACCACAATAATTTTTGCTATCTCCAGATATATTAATTTTTTTCCATAAACATGTAATATTATCACTACTCTGTGCTATGATTAAATTATTACTAGGATGAAAGCATACACCTTTAATATTTTCGGTAGTACCATTAACAAATAATTTGTGTACAATAATGGATCTTCTCAAATTAAATATATAAACAACACCTTTCGATATACCACACACAACATGTTCATTATCTCTAGACCATGACAAATCAAAGATTTCTCCATTTTCTGGTATCTTTACACATTTTGTCATTTTCCATTCTTCTTTATTTCCTATGGATGAATAGGTACTAATCATATTAACATTATTATTATTATTATTATTATTATTATTGTTGTTATTATTATTATTGTTGTTATTATTATTATTGTTGTTATTATTATTGTTATTATTATTTTCATTATTTTCATTATTTTCATTATTTTTTTTTATTTCATCCATAATTTTTTTTTTATTCAAATCCAACTCATAACATACTAATGTACCTCCACTATCGCAGCTAGCCAAAAAGAGACCATTGAAACTCCAACGTATCGTATTAATATAAACAAGTTTATGATCATTACTTACAAATAACAATTCAATGTTTATTTTATTATTCCTTAAACATTTATCCTTTAAAGGAATATGATATATTTTTATTTGGTGTAAGCTAGAAATAGCTAATCTATTCATATCGCCATGAGCCTGGAAATCTAAGCTCGTGATCTTCTCATTTTCAGAGTTCAAATTTAACTTCTCAATATACATTTTTTAAAACCACATACATACATATATATATATATATATATATATATATATATATAAAATGTATATATGTATAATACTATTTATACATTTAATGTATATTTTTATAAACGAACGTAAGGGAAAAAAAAAAAGAAAAAAGAAAAAAGAAAAAAGAAAAAAAAAAAAAAAAAAAAAAAAGGAGGGGGGGGTGAAATGGTGAAGAGTAATATTCTTAATTATTACTTCTTTTTAAAAAAAAACTACAAAAAAAAAAAATTTATACATATATAATATATATATATATATATATATATATATATATATATACTCATAAACAAATTACATCACTCATTTTGGAAAAGGAATTGTAAATATATAATAAATTAATCTTTAAAGAAATTAAAAGAAAGAAAATTTCTTTAAAAATCATTTCACAAATATATAAAAGTATGTACATATGAAAAATATATATGAAATATATGTAAATATATTATTAAAACATATATTACCACATAACAAAATAAAAATAAATAAATAAATAAATATATATATATATTATATATATGTATAATTTTTAAATTGCTATTTTGTTAATATTTATTTTGATGTATTTATTTATTTATTATTTTTTTTTTTTTGCCTCATTTTTTGTAATTCATATTATATAAATGAATAATATATATTTAATGTACTAGAATAGAATATTATGTAAAATATAAAAAAAAAAAAAAAAAAAAAAATATATATATATATATATATATATATATATATAATATAATAATATTCTTTTATTTTATTTTATTTTATTTTATTTTATTATTTTATTATTTTTTTTTTTGGGGTATACATACATAAATATTCTTTAATATAGTAAAAAAAATTGTGCGTACACTTTGAAATATATGTAGATCAATGAATACAAAATAAATATTATGGAATATTTTTTTTATTCATTATCCTATTGTTTAATTATATTATATATATAAATATATAATATTTATTTAATTTTATTTTTTATATTTATTTTTTTTTATTTTTAGCGTCTCGAAAAATTTTATGATCTTGAAAAATAGATAGTTCAATTTTTTTAATATATGTCGTTCATATTTTATTCTTAAATGTTTCTTTCTTTCGTTCCTTTACCATAAATTTTTTATTTAATTAAAAGGATACAAAAGAAAAAAAAGAAAAAAAAAAAAAAAAAAAAAATAGAAGATATTTATGGAATATAAATATTTATTTGTTATTTCATATATTTTTATTTTTATTTTTATTATTTTTTTTCTTTTTCCAATTTGCACACCACAAAATTATATATTTAATTTTTTTTAAAGTACAATAAATAAAAAAATATTAAATATATATATATATATATATATATATATATATATATACATATATATATGTATGTATAATATATATTTGTTTTTATATTACAAATATGTTATGTAGTTTGCTTTATATATTTCTATTGCACACTATATTTTATGAAGAAAAAAAATGCTCATATATGTTCTTCACTCATGTTTTTTTTTTTTTTTTTTTTGTAAGATTTTTTCTTTTCCTTTTTTATAAAATGTTTTAAGCTATCAGCTCTACAAAAAATTCAAAAGAAAAAAAAAGGAAACATTGTTTTTATATATGTTATGTATAAAAAGTAAAAATAAATGTATACATATGTATACATATATATATATATATATATATATATATATACATTAATTGTTTGTTATTTTTGTATTTTATATTTTTTACCCCTTATGTAATGAATGAGCCTTTATAGTGTCTTCTTTTAATTCATACGATATGTTTGTCTTCTTATCCTTCAAAAAAAAAAAAGAAAAAAAAATATATATATATATATACATATAATGTACACATATTTTATTTATATAATCTTTATATATTATTTATATGTGTGTAATATTCACGTACCCCCTTGGGAGGTCTTATATATTTCTCAAGTTCATCCTTCAAATATTTATTCCTGTTTTTTATTTTGCTAGCTCCCTCATTGTTTGTTAACTCTGGGAATTTTATGTTTTTACAAATATAAAAAGAACGTTCCTGTAATATAAAAATGTAAATAAATACAACATATGTATGAAAAAAAAATTTTACATTATTAGGGATATAAAAAAAAAATATATATATGTATATATATATATATATATATATATATATAATGTATGTATGTATTTTTTTTTTTTTTTACCCTTAATTCTTTTTTATGATTTTCAATAAGACTTTTTTTTTCCTTTTGAATGTCATCTACAGTAACTGATTTAGCATCTTTAAAAAAAAATAACAAAAAAAAAAAAAAATAAAATAATAAAGGTTATAAAATTTATAACTTTTATGTGAATAATGATTTATGTGCTTACCGTTTTGTTCTTCGTTTAATTTTCTTCTTATGTTATATGTGTGCTTATAAGAACGACCTTCTTCGTCTTCTACAAATATAAAACATAAATATGTAATAATATATATATATATATATATATATATTTTTTTTTTTTTTTTTATTTATATAGTGAGAATTATCACGTGGTATAATTTTCATAATAACAAATATTTATCGTTTTACAATATTTAAATAATACCAATATCCATATTATTATAAACACTATTAATTTGATCTTTTAATTCTACATTTTCTTCACAACGTTCATTCTGATTTTTTAATTTCTGAAAAAAAAAAAGAAAAAGAAAAGGAAATATACACCAAATATAATATCACCCACATATATATATATATATATATATATATATATATGTATATATATATGTTTTTGTCATGTACCTTAAAATACTCAAATCGTTCATCTTCATCGTCTTTTATTTTATCATGAAAGGAATTATATGTTGACACACATTCTTGTAATTTCTTATACTTATCCTTTTTACTTTGCTTGTTTTTTTCTTTCTTTTGGTTGTATATATATTCTTCAAAGCTGGTCAACTCCTACAATGAAAAAAAAAAAATATATATATATATATATATATATATATATATATATAAATAAATTTATATCTACATTTCTTCATATATTAGTAAATCCCCTTTTTATATTGATTATTTTTCTTACATCTTTGAGCTCAATAATGTCCTAAAAAAAAAAATATATATATATAAATAATATATATGTATGTATATGTCATAAATGAACTTTCATTATATATATATATATACATATATATGTTTTTTTTTTTTTTTTTTTTTTTTTTTTTTTTTTTAAATTACGTCGTTCTTTTCCTCGTTTTGTTGATCATGAGAATTTTTATTTTTTTTATGCCTCAACAGATTTAAACTCTACACAAAAAAAAAAAAAAAAAAAGGAAATGATACATATGTAGGTATATAGACTCATATTTTATTTTTATTGTATTTTATTTTATTATATTATATTATTTTATTTTCTTACATTTTTTATATTAAAGGTGTTAAAAAAATTCACTTTACGAATCTTCAAATATTCTTTATGTAGATTTCTCCATAGGTGCGATATATTTATTTCTTCCTTCTTGTAAACATGTATACCTTCATACAACTATAACAAAAAAAATAAAACACATAGATATGTATATATATATATATATATATTTATTTATTTATTTATTTTTTACATTTTTGTTTATAGGGAATATATAATTATTTGGTACATTCTCAATGTAATTTATAAATGTATAACCCCCAATTGCCTCTGGGATTTTAAAAAGCATATTTTCGGTCTATAAAATAAAAGAAATAATTAAATAAATTATTTACAGTATTTATCATTAAATATTTGGAATAAATAAAATATACATACATACATACATAAATATATATATATATATGTTTATATTTTATATTATATATTTTTTTTATTACTTTTATTATATCTTCATCAATATATTGGTCATCCAAATTTACATATACTTTTTTCTCCATCATCCTGAGAATGAATATTTACATAATATATAATTAAGCGAACATTATAAAATATATATTTTTATATTTTTATATTTTTATATTTTTTTTTTTTTTTTTTTTTTTTTTTACTTGGTATATTTGTTGTATATTATATTATAATTCGTAATATTGTTATCTCCGGTTTTCATTAAATATAGAAACCGGAATGAAGGAAGTTCATCTACGGAATTATTTATTACTATAAGATTATGGCATTCACTATTATTATTTAAAACATTGTTATTTATATTATATGATGGATCCTCAATTTTAATGCAATTTCTGTCTGTTTCTTTGTCGCCTAAGAAAAAAAATAAAATAAAATAAAATAAAATAAAATCACATAAGGAATATCACATATAATATAAAACACACTTTATATATATATATATATTTTTTTTATTTTTATAATTGTAAAAAAAGAAAAAAGAAAAAGAATTTTTTTTTATACCATCATCTTCTTCCTCTACCCAAATGAATTTCTCCTCATCCTCAGATATATCCGATTTTTTCTACACAAAAAAAAAAAAATAAAACAAAATGATAATATATAAATAAATTATTTTGATATATATAAATATATATGTACATATATATATATTTTCATTTTACCCTATATTTTTGAATTTTTTCAAAAACATTTTTCTGTTTTCTTTTCATATTAGCTTTTTTCGTAGGTATAATTAAATCTGAGAACTCCTTTGGGATATTTAAAACTTTTTCTTGTTCTCCTTTTATTTTTATTAAATTTGTTTGTCTTCTTTTTTCTTTCAAGTGTTTTAAAATGGACTTTTTATTTCCTTCCTCAACCTTTGAAAAAAATATATATATATATATATATATATATGTGTCTATATATAATTATGTATTATATATATATATAATATTTAATTTTTTATTTATTACATTTGTGTAGTTAAAATGTTTATGTTTAAGTAAATAATTATACATATACATTAGAGCATAGTGAAAATAATTCACCTTCTCAATTGTATTTCTTAATTCTTTTCTGTCACTTTCTTTCCTCTTTATATAAACCTTACAAATCTAAAAAAAATATATATATATATATATATATATATATATATATATATATATATGTGTGTATTTATTTTGTTCTTTTTGGTTATGCATACACGTTTGTATAAATATAAAATATATTGTTCATATGATAGATTGATATATATATAGACATATAGGCATAAAAATAAATTATTTTTTATTTTTTATACGTTGTAAAATCCAATCATTAATCTTGTGAAGTCTGAGAAATCGGGCTCACCGGCATATTTCTGAAGCATTAACAAAATAATAAAATAAATAAATAAATATATATATATATATATATATGTTTTTTTTTTTTTTTTTTTTTTTTTTTTTTTTTTTTTTCTTCTACTTGTAGAAAACGTTTGCACTTATTTTTTTGAGAGCACGATCTACACGTCTAAAGCGGAAAAAAAAAAAAAAAAAAATATAATATTAAGGAGATATACACAATAATGTATAAATATATATATATCACTGTATACATATATTTATTCTTTTATATTTTTACAATAATTTCTGAGATGTTGAAAAAGTGTCTCATTCGTTTTGAAGAATTAACAATTTTTTTTGGAGAAATGGCAGCTTCGATTAAAACACTAAGAAAAAAAAAAAAAAAAAAAATAAGAAAAATAAAGAGTAATTAATAATAATATAATATGAATACATATATATATATATATATATATATATATATATATATATATATATATATTTATTTATGTTTCCATTACGTGTTTTTATCCTTGAGTATTACTGGACACTGTAATTTTATAATATCTTCAAAAATTTTGATTTTTTCATTTTTTAGTTCCTGGTTGTCTTTGTTTAAATAATTCAAAAAATCATTAAGTTCGAGTCCTATGCTTGAAAACCATATAGATTTCTTCAACTATAAAAATAAAAAAAAATTATATACATGTATATATATATATATATAAACACCAACGTATAAACATGTATTTTCCATATTTATTTATTTTTTTTTTATTTATTTATTTTTTTTTTATTTATTTATTTTTTTTTTATTTATTTTTTTTTTTTTTATTTTTTATTTTTTTTGTTTCTACTTGAACTTTATTCTTAGGATCAGTACAGGCACAACATATGATAGCGAATTTTTCAAAGTTTGTTAAAAAGTTTACACAATTATTCAACAATAATTGTTCATCTTTTATTATCTGAACATTATTTAATAACACGTTTTCATTATTTTTTATCTCAAAATTATTTATAACTACTCGACTATAAAAAAATGCTTTTCTCAACTTGTGTAGGTTATTGTATTTTATGATGTGGTTATTAATTACATTCAACATTTTTTTTTTCCTTCTTTTCTTTTCTTTTCTTTTCTTTTCTTCTCTATTTTTTTTTCACGGCATTATAAAATAACAAATATGTGCAATTTTTACATAAACATTTCATAAATATAAAGTATTAATATTTATAATATATATATGTATGTATATATATATGTACATACTGTTTATCGTTATTCATTTAATGTTTTTATTTGGGGCTCTCTCTAAAAAAAAATGTTCATCCTTTCTTTTTTCTCACATTTTTAAAGACTGCATATTTTTAGCTTATATTCAAAAGTAAAAATATATATATATATATATATATATATATATAATATAATATTTACTTTAAAATAATTTTAATATAAACTAATATTTATTTTACATATTATATATATATATATATATAATAATATATATATATATTTTTTTTTTTCTATATATTTTTATATAGGTAGGCAATATAAGGAAGAACTAATATTATATTGTTCTTATATATTTATATATATATATATATATATATATATATATATGTAATATATATATAATATTTTATATATGAAAGTACCATAAGTAGTATGCATTTTCTTAATTTTATATAAAGTTAAAAAATATATTTTTTTATAAATAGAAATATTATAATAATTATTATTTTTTTTTATTAATTATTTTATATTATGTTATCTGATGTTTTGTATAATTCTTATAATATAATTGTTTTAGTTTTTACTTATGAAGAATTAAATATGTAACTATATAATACTATATATAAGAATATATAAATATATACTTATATTTTATATGTTATTATATAAAAAGAATACTTATTGTGACAATTACTCTATATATATATATATATATATATATATATATATATATATATATTTATTTATTTATTTATTTATATTAACTTACATACTTTATTATATTAAATACAAGGAATGTTTTAATGGATATAATAGAATTGATTGAAAAAAGGAAATTCAAATATATAGATAAAAATGTAAAATTAAAAAAGTTGCAAAATTTTTTTTTCTGTTTTTTAAGGTATAACAATTTGTACAAAGGAAAAAACAAATATGTACTTAAAATATGGAAACGCTTAATTAATGAGAATAATTATTTTGACAAATACAAGGAATTTTCCTTTGTTAATTTTCGGTATGTTTGTGAGTTTTTATTAAATGTATTATCAAACGAAATAAATACCTGTCCATATGAAAAGGAAAAAGAAAAAGAAAAAGAAAAAGAAAAAAAAAAAAAATATATATATATATATAACGAAATAGATAAAAACGAAAATAATACAAACATTAATAAGATTGTGAACATTTTTTTAATGCAATTTTTCCGAGTTATAGAATACCATGCAGATGATTTTTTAACAAACGAACAAACGTATAAATATCTTATAAGTGATGAAATTAATAATAAGATACAAGAACAAAATGAAATTTGTCAAAATAAGGATAACACAAAACGTGTTGATTATATAAATTCTTATGAAAACAATGAATTTGTTATATTAAAAAATACACATATAATATATAATAATACTTCCATTAGTAGTAAAAAATTTGAGACGTTTTCAACAAATTTAATAATTTTCAATCATAATTATGAATTTGAAATATTGTTTAATATTATTCATCCCCTTATATATAATACTTACATATGTAATTTGATTATAGATAAATTAAATTTGTGTAATATAGATATTAATAAATCCTTTTTACAATATATGCTTTATTTTTTATATAATATTTATGACAAATATAAAAATATTCTCTTTTTCTATTATATGATTTATAAAACGTTTAAGAAAATAAAAAAAAATATAATCAATCATCAACATGTATTAATTGAATGGAAATTTGTAAAATATATTAAAAACAAAAATAATCATATAATTAATAATTTTAAATGCTTAAGAAGATTTTTGTTAAATATATGTGATAAAAATACTATAACGAATTTTGTAAATATTGTTTTCTCATTTTTACATGAACAGTTAAGGCAAACTTGTTCAAACAATTTTGAGTGTAATTATTTATCGTATCATCAGGAAAATAATTTATTTGAATTTTCATTCTATGTATATTTATCTCTACAAGATTTATTTCATAACTGTAATTCTGTTTTTAATTTGGACATTCAGCAAATTAAAGAATTAATTCGAAATGGAAAACATGGAAACAATGAACAACATAAAGAAGATGAAAAATATAAGGTAGATGAAAAATATAAAGATGAAAAATATAAAGAAGATGAAAAATATAAAGACGTTGAGAAATATAGAAGAGATGAAAAATATAAAGAAGATGAAAAATATAAAGACGTTGAGAAATATAGAAGAGATGAAAAATATAAAGACGATGAAAAATATAAAGACGATGAAAAATATAAAGACGATGAAAAATATAAAGACGATGAAAAATATAAAGACGATGAAGTAAATCATGAAAATGTCAAAATCAATCAAAATGAAAAGGTTCATATAAATATACAAAATGTACAAAACGAAATGTTTGATATTTATATGGTTTTATATTTTATTAATAAAAGTAATTGTAATAATTATGTAAAGTTAAAATCCATTTTAGCTGTTTTTATAAAATGGCTAGTTATATCACCTGACTCGTTCATGCAAAATGAAGAAAAAAAAAAAAAAAAAAATGAACAAGATGATGTTGATGAAAATATAAATGATGAGTCAATAAATGGATTAGAAAAAAGCGACAAGAATATAAGTACAAATATAAATGTAAATATGTATGCAAATATGTATGCAAATATGTATGCAAATATGGATGCCCATAATTATTGCAACTCCTTTCTTGAAATAAAAGATATGATAAAAAATATTGTTAAAAAATGTAAAGAAGGTGACACAGATAACATTAATAATAACAACTTGAATGATAATAAGATTAGAAATAGTTGTGAAGAGGATGAAGAAAATGAGAAAAAAAAAAAAAAAAGAAAAGAGAAGAAAAATATATTTAGAAAAAATATGCTTAAGAATATAATGCATTCAATAGAAAATAATGAGAATTTATTGGATTCCTTTTATTTAGAAAAGCTTAACTTTTATCATATAAATTATATAACAAGATTTATATATATATGTTGTTATAATATTATAAATAATGAAAAAGAATATTTAATAAAATATGATTCAATTCCATATATAGAAACAGAATATAAATATAATTATTATGAATATAGTGATGTTAATTATTATAAAAATTATTTATCAGATAATATTTGTAATAATATTATTAAAAGTAATTATGTGACCATTGTGTCTATTTTAATTCATATGAATATTCTTAATATTCATGATATATGGAGTGTTTATTTATTAAAATTAATTGAAAATAATAACTTTTTCCACATATTGAATTTTTTAATGTATAAAAAGAAAAATGTTCTTTTTTATTTAACCATATCAAGTTTTTTAAAAATTAATTATGAATTTGTTTTGTATTCTTTTCCTATACTTACCGAGCAAAATAAAATTAATGAGGATATATTATTCTCATATGTAACAGAAGATGAACATATTAATATTGGTACAATACATTTTTATATGTATTATTATAAACAGAAACTAAAAGAAATATTTTTTAATAATATAAATGAATTAAGAAATAATATATTCAAAGAATATATATTTAATGAAAATCGTATGTTAGATATTTTAACTTTTTGTTCTATGAATATAACAAAATATATAATAAGATTACCTTTAAATATTTTAAAATATATATTCAAAGAAATATTTAAATATTTATCTAAACCTATTCATGACGTTAAGAAAAGTATCAATGATTATTTTCATAGCATGTGTTTAAGAATAGTATATTATTTATTTGAGCTCATTTTTAATATATCAACATATATATATTATAATTTTAATGATGATATAGACATCAACATATATCATAAGAAGTTTTATATATATGCATTTTTTTTCAATTTAATAGATGTTTATATAAAATTTGTAGAGAAATATAATAATAAAAACAATACATATATCCCTTCTTTTTTAAATTATAAATTAATACAAGCATTTCTTTTATTTTTTAAATATTCTTGGTTTTGTAAAATCTTAGTATGTGAAACGTGTGATGTATATGAAAATAGTGACGACACGTTAAAAAGATCCCATGATATCTTTGAAGATGAATCATATAATATAAAAAATACATATAAATATAATTACAAATACAAAAAAAAATACAAACAGTACATGTTTGAATGTAAGAATAAACGTATGTTTCATATCCCACCATATATTAAACATGATAATATGAGAGGACAAATTTTCAATAGTAATGAAAAAATTAATAAGAATAAATATTTCATAAATCATTGTAGTGATAATTACATAATGTGTAATAATATAAATTATGATGATTTACGGTTGTGTACTAAATTACATAATATAGAAAATTTCGATTATTTTAAAAATTATTATTCTCAAAATATTGAACCATATATTATTACAGATACTAATAAGGAAAACGAAAGAGAAAATTCATTTAACATTATTCTTGATAAAAAAAAAAAAGAAAATTTCAATGAATATTATTCGAATTATATAATTTTTATTATTTTGAAATTTTTTGAAAATAATAATATCAAAGTTATTTGTTATTTTTATACTTTATTAATGTATTGTATTGCAAAATTACATTTATCTAATAATTATAGATTTAAAGAAATTAATTATTTATATTTTTTACATATATTACCATGGAAAACTTCTCTTCATTTTTGTATTAAGGATAGCCACTTGAGTTGTTTTTTTTTTCAAAAGTTTTATGAATGTGTTCAGAATTTGTTACCAGAAATAGTGATTGAACATTTCCATGACCGTTGTAACATTCCTTCATTATCATTCCAAATGGATGCTTTAATAAAAAGTTTTAAAAATGAAAAAATAAGTAGAAACTCAAAAGGAAAAGTAAAAATAAACATACCTCAGGGGGATAATAAAGAAGAGCATGATAATATCTATAAACATGTATATATGGATGATCCTAAATATTATAATAATGATGGAGGGGAACATAATATATATCCGAATGAATATGAAAATAAATGTATTACCCATGATACCCAAAAAAATGTAGAAGAGAATAATTGTTTTCATGAATTAGATAAAAAAAATATCGAAAAAATGAATTTATATGAACAAATAATATATGGAAAGCATATTATAAAAAAAATATTTTTTTTGTTAGATGCTTCAGAATGTCATATGGATATAATAACATATTTGAATAATATTTTTGATAGTAGTTTATTAAAAAATTGTTTATTAATAAATACATTTATACATTTATATTTTTTAAATAGTCCAATGCATGAATGTTTTATTGAAAATAATTTTATTGAAATGATTCAGAACATATTTGATGAGCAGGCATGTTCTTATTATATTTCCATATTTCAGAATCCTCTTAACTTTTTTTTAAAATGTACTAATAAATTTTGTGAAGTATTAGTTCATTATGATTGTCTAGATAATTTAATATCTTTTATATTTACAAAGTTGTATAATTATTTGTCTTTAATACCTCCTAAAATATCACCAGATGATTTTCTTCCTTTAAATGTAGAAGATATAACTTCACTTCAGGAGACGGCTGTTGCACAATTTGTAATGAATTTGAAGAGAGAAGATATACAAAAAAATAAAACGGAAGAAAATTATACCATTAACAAAGATCCAAATAAGGAAAAGTGTGTAGATAATAAAAATGTAAAAGCAGACGATAATACAGTTGAGTTGAATAAATCAACAAATTTCATTTTTGAGGACTTAAAGTTTTTCTTAAAAAAGATGGATATATTTGTAAAAACATTTAATATAAATTCGTTAAACAGTATTTGTGAATCAGGCTTTAATTCCAAGAGTGCTTTTTTTTTATGTTTTTATATGACTCCATCTATTTTTGCTAACATCTTTTATTATTTAAATAATAACATAACAGCTATAGTTAATGAAAGCTTTAACTTGGAGGAAAATATAAAATATTATGAACATGTTCATGTAAAAAAAACAGAATATACTCTAGAGCCATATAACATTATAGATAAAACTGTTTTTTATTTTCAAATTGTTGTATTCTACTTAATTATTAATACAAATAATGTTTTAATGGATAATTCAAATTATTTAGAAAATGTGTGTTCTTTCTTTTCAAAATGTCTAAAGGTAAGTCTAAAGGATTATATAGACAAACTTATTATTGCAATAACACCCATCATGTTACAATATTTTTATTTCTTTCCATCCTTTATCCCTTCAATTATAACAACTTTGTCTGAGATGCCAAAACATGATAATGAATTTTCAAAACACATGACAAAACTTGAAAATAAACTTAAGATAATATTGGAATGTTCTTATAAATATCTCAATAAGGAGGATTCATCATAAAAATGCATGAATGGTTCATGCAAATGTTTATGCATTAAAATAAATAAATAAATAAATAATGGCTATTTTGTGTATGATATTATATATATATATATATTTTTTTTTTTTTTTTTTTTTGTTAAAAAAGTTACCTGAATTGTTCATAAAAAAAAAAAAAAAAAAAACTTGTACATGTGATATTATCTATATATATATATATATATATATATATATATATATATATATTTTTTTTTGTATTTTCCTTGAACAAAATTTTTAATGTTTTAAAAAATATATATTATATTCATATCATTCAATTTTATTCTTTTACTTTTTTATAAACAAGAGTTATAATTATTATTTTATAATGAATTGGACAGTTTTTATTTTTTGTTTTGTTTTAAATCAGTATGAATACGTAAAAAAAAAAAAAAAAAATGAAGAAAATCCACAAAAATTACAACTAAAGGGATATTCACAATGGATTTTTTTAATAATGAATAATAATAATAATAATAATAAAAGAAACTATTAATTAAAAAAATTATAAATTAAAAAAATATAATATTAAAAAAAAATATAAAATATTAAAAAAATTAAAATATTAAAAAAGGAAGAATCAAAATTCCATATTGCAAATATATATAAAAAAGGGAAAAAATTAATTAAAAGTTTAAATATTGGTAATATATATAAATGTGAAAAAAAAGGAGAGGGGTTCGTATAAGAAAATATACACATGTATATATGATATACATGTATAAATGATACACATGTATAAATGATACACATGTATATATAAATATATATTATATATATATATATATATATATATTAATAATTAATACCCCTTTCCAATATAGGCGTTCAATTTGGATATACACATTATATACATAAACTCACTCCATACATGTAATAATATCATATACAATAATCATATATATTTTAATTTATTATTATTTTTATTATTTTTTTGTTGGAATAAAAAATCAATTTAATTGTTTTTCTTGAAGCAAGTTAGCTAATTCGGTTTGTGTTTTAACATCTTTATAACTACATTTGTATACAACTTCTCCCTTTGCGATAACGTAAATAAAATCACAACATGAGAGTGTACTTGCATCATGAGCAATAATGAGGACTGTAGTATTTTGAAAGAATGTTCTAATAATATAATCAAAAGATTTAATATCTGTTGTAAAGAAGTTGGTTAATTTTTTGGTATTATAACAGAAATTAAGTACAGGTATTTCATCGATTAAAATGAGTTTATATTTATGTCTATTTAAAAAAAGACGTACTAATGATAAATATCTAATACATTCATCTGATAAAGATATAGAGTTCGTTAAATCAATAAAACTTTTTTTTTTCCATAAATTATGTGTATTTTTATTTTTTTTTTTTTGTTGTTGTCGTTGTTGTTTATAAATATATTTATCTAAATCATCATAACTTAAATTAATTCCTATTAATTTGAAAGCATCAACAATTTCATCATCAGTAAAATCTTTATATGGATCTATAAATGTTCTAATATTCCAATGAAAAAATACAAAAGATGATTGTGGTAATACACCAATCATATTTTTTCTTTCATCTAACGTTAAGGTTTTTATATCTTGTCCTTCAATAGTAATTCTTCCTCTAGTAGTACCTATTAAACCTAGAATAGATAGTATCATAGTACTTTTTCCTGCTCCTGATTTTCCTACGATACCAATTTTCTGATTTTTTAAAGCATATATATTGATATTTTTTAAGCATGATTTTTCATTTACATATTCATATTTATTATTTTTTCTATCAACACAAATTTTCTTTTTATAGCTAACAAATACTCTTTCGAAACAGATACCATACTTTATTTTATTAATATCTATATGAGGACTGGTATATAATTTTTTTAATTTATTATTCTTATTATTAATTGAATGTGTTAACATATCATCCTTATTTATAATAGAATACATATCTTTTGTATTATTAACAATTTCTGTTTTGTATTTTCTCATATTTTCTTTATCATTCGGATCATACGAACCAGGAACAGATTTAAATAAATTTGCATCCTGCTCATTATTATTATTATTATTATTATTATTATTATCTTCGTGGGTAGGGTCATTATTTTGCAAAGTTATATTATCATCAGAATAACCTTCGTCTTTAATCATCTTGGAGCATTCTTCTAATCTTTGTGTACTACACATTTCCTTTTCTACATGGGTGTAGTCATACAATAAGCTTTTTATAACAAAACCAAGGCTACATGAAAAGGTAATACAATAACCTATCGTACTAGCTTCTTTTTCATAGTTGATTTCATGGTCTTGTTTTGCGTGTTTAAAAAAGAAATGTGGATATATGATATAAAAGAAGGTTAGCGCCAGAACAATTAATTGTACGTATAAAGATGCCCATATAGTTATTGACCACTTAAATATAGTATAATTTCTAAAATCAAATATTTTTTGTTTATATAATGTTAAGAAATAATTATTTTTTTTATATAAATTGATAACATCCTTTCCTATAATAGTATTACTATATATTGTACATAAGGGTGCATGTGATGCTAAAAATCCTCTTTGTGCTTCTTTACATCCTTTCGAATATTTATTAAATACAAAAAAATATATAATTAACATAATAAATGGAAATATAACAATAGTATATTTAACCATATATATTAATAAAAAGAGTGTAAATAAAAAGCGAAAGAGTGTATAAAAAGATTTATAAATTCTTTTAATAATTCCATTATCTAATATATTAACATCTGTTATAAATTTATTAATTATATTTCCTAAATTATTACTATAAAATGCATGTATAGGGGCATATAATATACTAAGCAATACTTCTGTATGTACTTTAATAGCCGATTTAACAATACCATGTGCTATTAACATAAAAGAAATTAATGTTGTTAATAAAGATATTGATGGTAATAAAATAAAATAATTTAAATAAACTAATTGTTGATTCAAAATTTCTTCATCTTTCTTATCACCACTCTTTAATATAGTACTAGCTAAAAATAATATTAAATTTTTGATTTCATCTGTAAATATAGAAAGTAACATAAATATAATAATAACAATAATTAGAGGTCTTCCAATTTTTTTTAAATACCACCAAAATGTTTCTAACTTGATATTTCCTTTAAATTTTAATTCTTCATTAAAATCAAAATGATCACTGTTATTATAATCACAAGATATATAATAATTATATTTTAATTTAGATAAAACATTCTTTTTTATTTTTTCATATTCATCTATATAATCATTTCCATAATATGTATCATCTTCCCAAACTTTCATATTCTCTTTAATTAATATTTCATTATAACTATTAATGCTTTTATAATTTCTAAAACTTTTCTTTTTTCCTTCTAAACAATGATTATCATAATTCTGGATCACTTTAGTATATTTCCTATAATAAGTTTTGTTATATTCATCATCATTAGTTTCTTCTGTATTGAACGAGTAAATGGTTTTAAAGGAATAGATTGTTTTAAATTGTTTAAGAACCATAAATTTGTGGTATTTTATATCTCCGCTGTGTATTTTTCTGGTCTCATTTTCTTTCTTACTATAAATACTATTATTATGTTTCTCAAAATTGGTTTTACTACAATGAATATTATTATAATGATCTTGAGTTTTTATTTCACATGAGAGTATTTCCTTACTAACATTAACATTATTATTGTTATTATTATTATTGTTATCATTATTGTTATCATTATTGTTATCATTATTGTTATCATTATTGTTATCATTATTGTTATCATTATTATTATCATTATTGTTATCATTATTATTATCATAATTTTTGGTAGTTTCTTTTTGGGTGATGCTTTTTTTTTTTACACGGTGCATATAGTTCCAATCTTCATTAAGACTTAACATAGATTTGACTTGTTCATTTGTTAAACTTTTTTTTTCACATTGTTTATTCGTTTGAACGATATCTTCTTTTACTACTATATTATTTTTTTTTATATAATCTACTAAATTGCCCTCATAATGTAATGTACTGTTTTCTAATTTATATATTAACACATCATATTGCATGTTGTTAAGAATACAATTACTTGAAATAAAACTATTTAATATAATTTCGCTTATGGATAAAATAAATGAACTGTTTTTTTTAAAATGTTGTATCTTTTCTTTATCACAAAATAAATTATAAAAGATATCTTTGGATATACAAGGATCTAGAGAGGTGAACAAATCATCAAAAAGATAAAGATAAGATATATTCCTTTCTTCTGTAAGGTTTTTACTACAACTATTTTTATTATTTGATGTGTTATTATTATCTGTGTTATTATTATTTGACGTGTTATTATTATCTGATGTGTTATTATTATCTGATGTGTTATTATTATCTGATGTGTTATTATTATTTGACGTGTTATTATTATCTGACGTGTTATTATTATCTGTGTTATTATTATTTGGCGTGTTATCATTAGACCTCTGTGCAGTATGATTATCATCTCTTTTTAAAGATATTTTCTTCATTTTTTCATTTATTAATTCATTTTTCTGATAATATAAATTCATATGTTTCATATGTATATAATGATGATACAATGCTCTAGCTAAACATATCCTAGCTTTTTGTCCTTTACTCAAACTATGTTCATCACTTATATATCTCATGTCCTTTTTCTTAAAGGATATTATATCATGAAATAATTCACTTTTTACGATGACATCATAATAAATAGATTCATCATACTTATTTCCGAACAATATCATAGATCTGATAGTACCTAAGGATATCCAATTAAATTGTGGTACATATAAAATAGGCATATACTTATATATATAATTTTTTAAATAAAAACTACCACATGATAATTTAAATTGACCTAATAATGAATAGAAGAAAATGGTTTTTCCTGAACCCACATTCCCAAGTATAATAACTACACTATTATTTTTTAATGTTAAGTTTATATTTTTTAATATATAATCATCATTATTTTTCGATGAAAAATAACAATTCTTCATATTTATCACTATATTATCTTTAAAATGTTTATTTTTTGGATACCACCCTTTTCTGTCTTGAAATAGTGAATTATTACTTTCACCTACAACATTATTATTGTTACTCTTGGATAATTGATTATTACTACATTTTTTTTTACAATCGCTTTTTTGTTTTGTTTTATTTTTGTGTGTATCCAAAAATTTGTAAAAACTTTGCATCGTCCCTTGTTCATGATTTGAAAAATGATCTTTTGAAAATGATTTGTTGTTCTTTCTTGATTTGGAGGAACAACCATTTTTACTATTGATATTTATATTATACTCCATCATATGATCCATATAATCATCCACATAATCATTCACATAATCATTCACATAATCATCCACATAATCATCCACATAATCATCCACATAATCATCCACATAACCATTCACATTGTTGGTGTTACCATTTTGAAAGTTACACGTATTACTTTTCATACCGTTCAATGAATTCTTAAAATAATCATTCATATCATTGTTAAACAAATAATAGTTTATATATTTATTAATACGCTTAATATTTATAGCACCTTCTATTA
>NC_037284.1:1205000-1225000 GCF_000002765.6 Plasmodium falciparum 3D7
AATATCATTTATTTTTTCTTATAATTTTTATACAAGACATATTATGTTTGAAGTATGAAGATTATATAAAGTCTTTACCAGAAGCTTTTCATCTGGCAAAGGGTGATAGTAAAAAGGATGAGATGAAGAAAGAAAACCCCAAAGAAGAAAATGATAATAATAATGATAATAAAAGTAATAGTAATAGTAATAATAATTATAAGGTTGGTATGCAAGATATTGTAAATAACATTTCAAACAAAATAAGCGACGACAATAAAAATAAAGATAACAATTCTTCTGATAAATATGATTGTAATGATGATGATAATAATAATACTTCTAATAGTTTATTTCATAAAATGATGTGTGCTTTTAAAAAGAAGTTATTTAAAAATGAACAAGTCATAGAAAAAGATATCCGAAATGTAAAGAAAGGTGTAATAAATTTAAAAGAGAATATTGTTAAAGATAGTTCTAATATTAGTAAACATACTAATATATTAAAAGATGATATTACAAAAAATACAAATTATCTTTTCAATTTATTTAAGAAATCATTTAAGGAAGAAGGAGATAATGTTAATAAATTTAGTTCAGATTATTTCAATAAATTAAAAAATTTACCAGATAGTCATTTATTTTTTTCAAAACTATTATTAACATTATCTCAAAATGATGATAAAGACAAAAACAAAATAACACATATAAACAATTATTATAATAACAAAATGAATGATAACACAGAAAATAATACAAATCTTTTACAAAACTTTCTCTCTTTCATAAAAAATTTTAAACAGAAAGATGAATATAATAATGATAATAATATAAAAAAAGAAAACGATTTTTTTCATTCATTTTATTTACATAATGAAAATGATAAACATAAGAATAATAAAGATAAAAAATATTCATGGTGGTTTACAAATAAAAATGATGAAAAAAAAAATGTAGATAATAATCTCAACCTTTTATATAATAATTCAAATAATTCATTTAATTCAACATTTAATCAAAATCAAACAGATCATGAGAATTTACCTGAACAAGTCAGGGAAAAAAAAAACTCACAAGAAGAAAAAAATAAATGGCTAGATATTTTTTGGAAATATTTCCATAAAAATGAAGAAGAGATAGAAAAAAAGGAAATGAATGAAAAAAACGACCTTAACGATAATAATAAAAATGGTGTTAATGTTGATGATCATAATTTGAATGGTTTACACAACCTTGACGATAAAAAAAATAAATTTTCCTTTTTGAATTACTGGAATGATAAGGATATACCAAAGGAAGGTTCTGCTGATGAGTATTCACAGGATAACAACAATAACAAAACGGATGATCAAAATAATGATGACAATAAAAAATTTAATATTTTTATGTATTTTGGAAAGAATAAAAAAAATGACGAAGACATGAATAAAAATAAAAAGGAAATGAACATGGACATGGACATGAACAAGGATATGAACAAGGATATGAACAAGGATATGAACATGGACATGAACATGAATATGAACATGAATATGAACATGAATATGAATAATATGGGTGATGATACAAATGTTGATGTGAGCGATACCTTGAACAATAATTTAAATAAGAACGAGATGAACAAGGTAGATGATGACCCTAAAGGGTTTGTTTTAAATTTAGTAAAGAATTATTATGAGAATAATAAAAATGTAGATAATATAAATTATTCCTTATTATTAACATCTGGCAAAGAAACAAATGAAAATATTAATTATCATCCCTTGATAAAATTTAAGAGCTGTTTAATGAATTGTTTTAAAGAAATTAATAATACGGAGAAAAGTGTTGAGAAGGAGAGTTATTTATCTTTTGACGATTATAAAATTTTAGAAAAATGTATATCGAAATGTAAAAATAATAATTTGAATGATACACATAATGAGGATCCTCCTATGAAAAAGGATGATACCATCTTATACATGGAAGAAAAAAATAAAATCAATGATACTACTAAGAATAACCTTTTAAATGATAATATAAATAATCTTATAAATGAGAATAATGAATCTACAGAAAAAGAGACCTCATCAAAATGGTCCGATTTTTTTTTTAAAAAAAATAACAAGAAAAATATAAAAGATAGTTATGAAGAAGATAAAAATAGTAATAATCCCCAAGATAATATTTCTGTACTTACATCTAATGAAACCAATTTGGAAAATTTAAATATATTAAATGATAACCTAAGTACACATCTTATGTATGATATAAATAATAATAATAATAAAAAAAATATTAGTAATAATAATAATAAAAAAAATATTAGTAATAATAATAATAATTACAAAATGAAAAACTTTTTAATAGATTCAAAATTTAAATATAGTAATAAAGAAAAGACCAAGAATTTTATACAAGATGAACAACAGGATAAGAATAAAAATGTATATAATAAACCATTACATTTTTTTAATTATTTTAATAATTCAAATATAAATACAGATGATAATAATAATAATAATAATAATAATAATAATAATATATATAAAGATAATTTAATAATGAATAATTCTTCTGTGAATGATAATTTATTAAATAATGATGACAAATATAATAGTTTGAAAAATATAAATAATAATAATAATATTATGTTAAATAAAAATGATATAGATAATGATGAAAATAATAATTATATATCAACTGGTTTTTTCTTATTCTTATTATTAATAACATTCTTTGTATACTTATCAGCATTCACAAATATTATTAATCAATTCTATTTATCATTTAAAGAAAAAATTTGTTTATTTATTAAAGGAAAATATAAAGGTACCTTTGATAATGTATACGAAGAATCTTGTGAATCCTTTTTACCAAAGGTTCAATATAAAAACAGTCACAATAATAATAATAATAATAATAATAATGATAATAATAATTTCTGTCAATCATATGAAAATATATATCATTCGTTTCAAGAAAATTCACTTGACATGGCATAGTAAATTATATAACAAATAAAAATGTACATATATATAATATATATATCATCATATTTTCTTATTGTCCCCATTTTCTTTTTTTTTTTTGTCATTTTTAAAATATTTATCAAATTTTATAAAGGTACATTGTATACATATGTACACATATATATATATATATATATATATATATATATAATATTATATTTGTTTCACATTTTTTTTTTTTTTTTTTTTTTTTTTAATTTTATTTTTATATATTTATATTTGTATTCTCATATATATATATATATATATATATATATATTTTTTTTTTTAATGTAGTTAAAAATCATAAGAATCTTTTAAAATTTATCTTATGGTTGTAATATTATTATGTAAAAAATAATGCTACATATAAAAAAAAAAAATAAAAAATAATATAATATATATAATATATATATTAATATATAAATATATTTTTTTTTTTTTTTTTTTTTTTTTGCGGAATATTTCTATGAAAGGTCTTTCGCTTACAATATAATATGTAGTATTTTTCATACATAATAATATATATATATATATATATATATATATATATATAATATTTTTATGTGCTATATTATTTTTATCATTTTTATATGGTTCAATTAAAAAAAGTAGTATCCTTTCCTCTATTTTTTTTTTTTTTTTTTATTTCATAAAACATTAATAAATAATATTTTATTATTAATAATAATGTTCATTCGTATAAAAAATAATATATATATTATATAAACATTAAAATTTGATCTTGATTTTTTATATTGATTTTAATTTTGATTATTTTTCTTTTTTTTTTTTCGAATAATACAAAATTAATAAAATATTGTATTTATTTATTTATTTATTTATTCATTTATTGATTTATTTTTCTTGTTCTTTTTCCTTTCTTTCAAATTTAAACTTTTGAATTTTTATAATTTTATCCTAATTTCGTGATTTTAAAAAATGCCTTGCTGTGAAGTAATAACAAACGTAAACCTCCCTGATGATAATGTACAAAGTACTTTATCTCAAATAGAAAATGGTAATGATAAAAAATAAAAAATAAAAATATATATATATATATCATATTAATATGAAATATATATATTTATAATAAAGTCCTTATAAAAATTGATGATAGCCTAATAAAATATTCAAAAATATATATTTTATAGTATATAGAATAATATTATATATATATATATATATATATATATATATTTTTTTTTTTTTTTTTGATTACATTTTATTTTTATATATTTTGTAAAATATTTTAATTTAAAATTTTTTTTTTCTTATACCTTTTCCCCCCCCCTTTATAGCAATTTCTGATGTTATGGGTAAACCACTTGGTTATATTATGAGTAATTATGATTATCAAAAAAACTTAAGATTTGGAGGTAGCAACGAAGCTTATTGTTTTGTAAGAATAACAAGTATTGGAGGAATTAATAGGTCAAATAATTCTGCTCTTGCTGATCAAATAACGAAACTCCTTGTAAGCAACTTGAATGTAAAATCTAGACGTATCTATGTAGAATTTAGAGACTGTTCTGCTCAAAACTTTGCCTTCAGTGGTTCTCTTTTCGGCTAGACATTTACAAGAATAAAAATAATAAATATCTAACAAACATATATACATATATATATTTTATATGTTAACTTTTGTTCATTCACATTTTTGTGTATATGATAAAGTATGCTACCTTTTATACAATATTTTTCTTTATCTTATATGTATACACATTTATTTTTATATCCACACTATTTTCTTAATATTTCATGTCTTGAAAAATATACTTCTTTTTATTATTTATTTATGATATTCAAGCAAATATAAAAACTGTATGAGTTCTATTAGACTGATCAAATTAAATGGTGTATTTTTTTTTATGACACATATGAAAAATGGCTGTATGGGCTTTTTTTTTTTTTTTTTTTTTTTTTTTATGAATTGTTCATATGTTTTTAGAGTTCAAAAAGGAAAACAGCCATATTTTGCATAAAAAAAAAAAAAAAAAAAAAAAAAAAAAAAAATATACATATATATATATATATATATGTATGTATGTACATTTAGTGTAACAAATAAATATATGAAATTTATATTTTATGAACGGTTCATATTTTTTTTTTAAATTTAAAGCTAAAAATAGCTATATGTCCTACGTACAAGAAAAATAATATAGTAAGGACTATTCTTGTATTTCTTTATTTTTTCACTTAATAGATACATAAATATATATATATATATATATATATATATATATATATATATGTGTATATTTTTGTATGTAGATATTTATGTGTAAGACAACTTAAACGTTATATTTTTTATTATAATAAGATTGTTTAATCCAATATACATTATAGTAATTATAACGAAATGTTATATTATAGACGGTTTTTCTTTATATGAACATAATATAATCTCTTTATAGAAAAGATTGATTGTTATAAAATGTATTAAAAAGGTATATAATTAGGGTGACCTGTATATATAATAAAATATTATATTCATCACAATGATAATATTTTTTAATATGACCTAAATTGAATGTGAACATTGATATATATATATATATATATATATATTATTTATTTTTATTTTTTTCAAAGGAACCTTTTAAAATAAATACAGATTATATATATATATATATATATATATATATATAAGAATAAACTCATTTTTATTTAAAATTAACAAACGGGGAATACTTTATATTTTATTATAAAAATCTAAAAGGATTATTTTAATCGTACATGTGTAAATAATATAAGTATATAATATAAAAATATACATTTATCATATATTTTTTCTTAATTTTTTCCTCTCGATGTTTTTTTTTTTTTTTTTTTTTTTTTAAGGTTTTATTTCGCTTTTCTCAATTATAAGATATTATTAAAACTTTTTTATTTTTATGTAGATATGAACAAAATGAAATAAAATTTATGGAAACCAAATAATTGTAAAGATACAAATATAAAAATATAAGAGTACAACAACAAAAAAAAAAAAAAAATATTTATTTATATATATATAATAAATAATATAATATAAAAATAAAATAAACTTGATAAATAAACATTTCTCAATATATATAATATATATATAGAAAAGTATTAAAAAATAAATCATTTGATGTTATATATATTATTATTATAAATATATATTATATATATATAATATATATATATATGTATTATATTATATATGTATATATTATATATATAATATATTTTATTTTTTATATATGTAAATTTTTTTTAAAATTAAATACAAATTCTGGTTTCATTCACATTTCATTGTATTTATATATTATTATTTAATTTGTAATTTTTTATTATAACTCTTTTTTCATTACTTTTCAAGAATATAATACCTTTGATATATTATATATATATATATATATAATATATATTATATTTTATATATATATATATATAATACATAATATTTTTTTGTTGTGAATTAAATATAATCAAGTATATCTTGTTAAGATATAAATGTAATAAAAAAAAAAAAAAAAAAAAAAAAAAAAAAAAAAAAGGTATTACATAAATAATAATAGTACATTTTTGAAGTTTGAATATAAAACGTTGACGTTATATTATTATAACATAACAAATATATAGAGAGTTATAAAAATAGAAAAAAAAAAAATTACATTTAGAAATTATAATAAATAAAAGTAATTATAAAAGCATAGAAAAAGAACATGCCTACCACAATATAAATATTATATATATATATATATATATATATATATATGTACATATATTTATATTTATTTATTTATATATATATATTTATTTATTCATTTAATTTTTTCCTTTAGATGTTAAAAAATCCAGGTACAGTGTTGGTTTTTAAGCCTAATACAAAAAGGGAGGAAGGAAGAAAAACACAGTTATCAAATATACAGGTAATATTAATAATATGGAATAATATTAATTTTTGTTGTTGTGTTTTAAGACGTGGGAATACATAATCTGATATATTTCGTAGATATAGGATTTATATATATATATATATATATGTATATTTTTTTTTTTTTTTTTTTTTTTTTTAGGCGAGCCGAGCCGTGAGCGATATCGTTAAAACGACCTTGGGTCCTATGGCAATGTTGAAAATGATGTTGGATCCTCTTGGAGGTATTGTAATTACAAATGATGGGAATTGTATATTAAGAGAAGTAGATGTTGCTCATCCAGCTGCTAAATCTTTGATTGAATTAAGCAGATCACAAGATGAAGAAGTTGGTGACGGTACAACATCTGTTGTTATTTTATCAGGGGAGTTATTAAGTGTTGCTGAAACGTTTTTGAGGCAGAATATTCACCCTACGATAATTGTAAATTGTTATATGAACGCTTTGGATAGTTCTTTAAAATTTTTAGAAGAGATATCAATAGATATAGATGTTAATAGTGAATCTGATTTATTGAAAGCTATTGATTCATGTTTAAGTACAAAATTTGTAAATAGATATAACAAGATAGTTAGTAAGCTAGCTTTAGAAGCGACACGTTGTGTAAAAATGGATAATTTAATGGGAAGAAAAGAAATTGATATAAAGAGATATGCAAAGGTTGAAAAAATTCCTGGAGGAGATATTACGGATAGTTATGTTCTAAAAGGTGTTATGATAAATAAGGACATTACCCATCCTAAGATGAGACGTTATATTAAGAATCCTCGAATATTATTATTAGATTGTACTTTAGAATATAAGAAAGCAGAAAGTCAAACTAATGTAGAGATATTAGATGAGAAGACATGGAACGAATTATTATTACAAGAAGAAATAGAAGTAAAAAAAATGTGTGAATATATAATAGATAGTAAATGTGATATAGTAATTACAGAGAAGGGTGTTTCTGATTTAGCTCAACATTTTCTTGTAAAGAAAAATATTAGTGTTATAAGAAGAGTTCGAAAAACTGATTTGAATAGATTAGAAAGAATAAGTGGTGCAACAATCGTAAATAGATGTGAAGAAATTGTTGAAGGTGATATAGGTACAAAATGTGGTTTGTTTGAAATAAAAAAGATAGGTGATGATTATTATTCTTTTTTTGTGGAATGTAAAGATCCACATGCATGTACAATATTATTAAGAGGATCTACTAAAGATGTGTTGAATGAAATTGAAAGAAATTTACATGATGGTATGAATGTAGCAAAAAATATTCTTATGGAAGGAAAATTATTATATGGTGGTGGATGTACAGAAATAAGAGTTGGTCAATATTTAATAAAAGAAGCAGCCAAATTTAATGATTCAAGAAAAAGTATAACAGAAGCTGTTGCAAGTGCTCTAGAAATCATACCCAAAATATTAGCTCAAAATAGTGGTGTTAATGTTGTTAAAACTATGAATGAATTAAGAATCAAACATGAACAAGAAGGTGGTCAAGAATTTGGTATTGATGGTATTACAGGAGATATTATTAAGGTCACAACCAAAAATATATGGGATCTACTCTCTGTTAAAAAACAAATTTATAAAAGTGCTATAGAAGCAGCATCTATGATCTTAAGAATTGATGATGTTGTTAGTGGTGTTGGAAAAGATGAAAAAGTTCAAAAAACAATCAAAAATGAATTTTAATAAAACAAAAATGGTATATATGGATATATCATTATATAAATAAAGCAATATATTATCTATATTGCATCACTTATTATTCTATTATTTTTTTTTTTTTTTTATCACAAAAATGTATATATATATTATACATATATTATACATATATTATACATATATTATATATATATTATACATATATTATACATATATTATATATATATTATACATATATTATATATATATTATATATATATTATATATATATATATATATTATGTGTATATTTATTTATTTATTTATTTATTGGGCAGATGGATTAATTTCCATCTTTTTATGAACACTTAAAAATATTAATTTATTAAAATATTTAATTAAAAAAATTGTGTAATATGAAATGTGTACACACGCACACACAAAAAAATATATATATATATATATATATATATGTATATATTTACATAGATATGCTTATTCTTTTAAATATTGCACACGTTTCAATTTTATGTTTTCCTTTTTATCTGTTTGTATTTGCTAAGGTAACACGTGAGAAAATTAAAGCATTCCTTGTTTAAATGTGTGTCACCTCCGTATGGCAGCCTAAAAAATAAAAAAATAAAAATATACATATATATATATATGTATGTATTTATAAGGATATGCTTAAAGAGTTGTAGGAAGAAATTCAAAGAAATATATTATATATATATATATATATATATTTATATATATATATATATTTTTTTTTTTTTTTTTGTAGGTTTGGGAATGTATGTTTTACTTTATGTTAAGTCTTGTACATGCATCAATAACCCTATCAATAGTTATGTTATAATCCTCGCTAATCATAAATAAATTTTCTGGTGTATAATAATGAATTATATCCACAGGATCTGCTATATTAGCATACTCTATTAGCGTTACAATATTAGATGTAGTTAAATAATTTTTTATGAGTTCTTTTGTATTAACAAATTTATAAACAATAAAATTATTATTTAAATTATTTTCTTCAAAAAGATGATAGAAATCATTTTCCTTTAATTTTTCAATTTCTTCTTTTGTTTTATATCTATATTTATTTATATCTTGTATATGTGCATTTGAACTTTTACAAATAAAATCTCCAATAAAATCTAAAGATAAATTATGTTTATAATTAAATTCTTCAATGGTTTCTTGTAAGCTTCCGTATTTTAAAACTTGTTCTCTATATTTTTCTTGTGTTTCTTCATCTATTTCATCCATACCATTACCATACATATCATCACCATGCACACCATCACCATGTACACCATCACCATGCATACCACCACCGTGCATATTATTATTATTATTATTGTTGTTGTTAAATCTGGTTATGATTTGGTCAGGTAACTTTTCTTCATTTTCAAATGAAAAGGTCTTTTTAATTTTTTCTGCCATGGATATTTCTTCATTAAAATTGTAATCATTTATAATGGGTTCTTTTAAAATATTATTTTCTGTGTCATACTGAATTTCCATATTATTAGTTTGATCATTTTGTGTATTATTATTTGGATCATTTTTATTTTTTGGTTTATTTTGATTTATAAATTTGTGTGTAGAATCTATACGAAGATAATGTACAGGATCATTTATAAATTTTGATATTTCTATAGATGCATCTAGTTGTTTAATTTTAGATTCTGTATCTCCATACTGTTCATTTTCTTTATATGTTTTAATATTTTCTTTTAATTTTTCTAATCTCATATGTGATAATACATTATCTTCTGGTTTTTTTAAAATGTTTCTTATATCTATATAATTATTCTGTCTTATTTTCATAACATCACATAATCTTGTTTTTATTTCGTCGATAGATCCAAAGGTTGGATATCCTCTTTTTCTTAATTCGTCTTTGACTTGTAGTTCGCTCATTTCTTTGATATCTTCTTCTTTTATTTCTATAAATTTTTCATCAATTTTGTTGAAGAAAATGTTTTTCTTAATAATTACATCATCATTATTATCATTATTTTTATTATTATCATTATTTTTATTATTATCATTATTTTTATTATTATCATTATTATTTATATTTATCAATGTATCATTTTTTTCATTACTATTTAAATTATTATTATTATATGAACCATCCGAATCGTTTCTACGACCATCCTCATAAGTAACACTACCAATATTCATGTCATCCCTATTTGTGTTTATTTTGTTTTGTTTCTCTTCGATTTGTTTATTTATATATTTTAAATTCTCCAAGTCTTCTTTTCTTTGTATTTTCTTTTCTTTTTTATATTTTTCATATACATCTAATAATTTTTTTTCCTTTTCATTAATATGATGGTAAAGTGTTTTTTCTTTATGGATTTTATTTAATAAAGCATCTATGATTTTATCTTCCTCTTTATAAATATTACTATCGAAAGTATCATTATATGTATTGTGCATATCAATTTTTTCATTTTTTTCATTTTTATCATTTTTTTCATTTTTCATATTCTCATAATCTCTTTTTGAATATTTGAATTTAAATTTATCAATATTATTAAAGTTACCTTTATATACTTCTTTTAAAATTTCGTTATTCATACGTGCTTCTTCTTCCGTTATATATTCCTCTTCCGTTATATATTCATCTTTCTCGTCTATATAAGATTTATTTATATATTTATCATCAGATTGTAAATCCTCTTCACTATATCTTGTTACATTATCATTTTTTTGTTCTTTCTCTTTCTTTTGTTTTTCAATAATATCATTCTTTTTGTTATTTATATGGTCATTCTTTTTGTTATTTATATGGTCATTCTTTTTGTTATTTATATGGTCATTCTTTTTGTTATTTATATGGTCATTGTTTTTACTATTTATATTATCATTGTTTTTACTATTTATATGGTCATTGTTTTTACTATTTATATGATCATTGTTTTTATTATTTACATTGTGTTTAGGTTCTTGTTCATTCATCATTATATCTTTGAATCGTTCCTTTTCTACATTTTGTATAAATAAATGCATATAATCTTGTATTTTTTTTTCCATCACTTCATCTCTTTTAAAATTTTTTTCGATATCACTTTTTAATTTATCTATATTCAATTTTCTAGAGCTACTAATAACTCGTTCATTTATTTCATATATATCCTTTTTTTCATTTTCTTTCCATTCCTTCTTTTTTCTTTCAACATTATCTTTTATCATTTGTAATAATTTATTATATTCTTCTAACATCTGTTCTTTATTTAATCCGTTCTTTACATCGTAGTTTTTATCTTCTAACAATTCTTTATTCTTCAGGTATTTGTTTAGAATATTTAGGGAACTATAATTATCCACAAGTTCATTCGATATATTGTCACCATTCAACATATTGTCACCATTCAACATATTGTCACCATTCAACATATTGTCACCATTCAACATATTGTCACCATTCAACATATTGTCACCATTCAACATATTGTCATCATTCGAAATATTTTCATCCGAAATGTTTTCATCCGAAATATTTTGATCATCCGAAATGTTTTCATCCGAAATATTTTGATCATCCGAAATGTTTTCATCCGAAATATTTTGATCATCCGAAATATTTTGATCATCCGAAATGTTTTCATCCGAAATATTTTGATCATCCGAAATGTTTTCATCATTTAACATATTATCATAATTCATACATTTTTTTTTTTTTTTTTTTTTTGTTTTCCTCTTTTCTTGGAGAACCAACTCGTGATCATCCCCCCCATCATCATGACCTGGTGAGCTGGCATGCAAAAAGTTATTCTTTATCTCCCTTTTATCATTTTCTAAATGTTTTCTTTTTTTCCTATTTACAACAAAATTTGAATAATGAGTGTAATTTCCATAAGGCAAAGGAAAAAGGAATAATTTGTCTTGATCTATTTTTTTTTCTTTTTTTCTTTTTTTTCTTTTTTTATTAAAAGTTGTATATATGTCAATACATAAATTTTCATTATCTCTTTTTTTTAATAAAAGAAAATTTTTTTTCTTTTTTTTCAAGGGACTAATATTTTTCAAAGAATTCAAAGTATATGTAATACAATTTTGCTTTTCAGCAGAGGGTATATAATAAAACATATACACATTACTCTTCTTTTTTAAATATTTCATAAGAATAAATTTTTGATATATGTAAAATAATATAATAACTAAAAAATAAATATGCATTTTTTTTTTTCTTCTTTCTCATAAATTTAAATAGATGAAAAGATCAACAAATATAAAACAAAAAAAAAACAAACAAATATAAAACAAAAAAATAAATAAATAAATATATATAGGAACAAAAAAATAAATAAATAAATATATATATATATATATATATATATATATATATATATAGGAATAAATATATATTAACATATGCTAAATATTCAAAATGGTATTATAATATATATATATATATATATAATTTTTTTTTTTTTAAATGTAAAAAAATGTATTTTTATAATACACAGGTTAATAATATAATATATATATAGGTACATTTATATTTATGTATATATTTCTTTCATTTTATATTTTTCATTTTTTATTTTTCATTTTTCATTTTTATATTAATTTATTTCCTTCTTTTTTGTGTAACTTTTAAAATATATATTTTTTTTTTATTTTTTAAAAAAACATGAAAAAATGAACAAAGTCAAAAAGGTCATGATGATAAAAAATGTTCCTATTCCTCTTTCCTTCACTATGAATAGAAATATAAGGAGGGTAACAAAAAAAAAATATTAAAAATAATAATAATAATAAATAAATAAATAAATATATAAATATATATACATATATATATATGTTGTATGAATATGTGTATGGGTGTGTATTTTTATATGTTCATAATATTACATATAACGCCATACAATCATACATATATATATCTATATATATATATATTTTTTTTTTTTTTTTTTTTTTGTTATTTCTTTTTTTCCTCTTAGTTCAATATGGTAGAAAATGATAGGAAGATTTTTTTCGCATTTAATATGTTATCCATTTTTCTTTTCTCTCTTCCTATTATTTATATGTCCAAGGTAATAACATTAAAAAAAAAAAAAAAATATAACAGGAACGATAGATCCTGTTGATATATATATATATATATGTAATATATGTATTTATATATTTATGTATTTATATATTTAAGGTTAACTACAAAGGATGTCAAGAAAATGAAATATTATACCAGAAATTATACAATTCTACAAGGATGAATATATAAAAAAATAAAAATAAAAAAAATAAAGAATTATATATTGAACATGAACAAATTTAACCAGTAAAAAAAAAAAATTAAAGTTATCAAGATAATATATATTCATACTAAATATGAAATAGGTAATTTGTATTATGACACTAAATTTAATTAATTATTATATTATTTTTTTTAATCTCTTAAGACAAAATGAAAAAAATAAAAATAAAAAATAAAAAATAAAAAATAAAAAATAAAAAATAAAAAATAAAAAATAAAAAAATAGAGAAATTAATATATATATATATAAACATTTTTTTTTTTTTTTTCCATAAACTTATATAATGGACACTATAATTATCAACATATATTAAAAAATATATATTGATGTTCTATTCACTCCGTGATGGGAAGAATTTTTTTTTTTTTGTTGACGATGTTCATCACTTCGAAAGCATAGGAATTATTCTCATCTATATCTTTCTAAAAAATAAAAATAATAAATACATACATATATATATATATATATATATATATATATATCCATTTATATTTACGCAATGTTCACTTTCAACAATTATGTTGACATTTTCAATGTTTTTTTCCTTTATTTTATTTATTACCATTAATAATAATATGGTGTCTAAGTGATTTAATGGGGTACACGATAAGATGTTGTACGATTGTTTTGCTCTAAAGGGAAAAAAATAAAATAAAATAAAATAAAATAAAATAAAATAAAATAAAATAAAATAAAATAAAATAAAATAAAATAAAATAAAATAAAATATACATATATATATATATATATATATATATATATATATATATATATACATACATATATACATATAATACATATACATCTAATTTATGAACGTATATATTTTATACTTGTCACTTATATCGATCGTGTCACAATCCCCTTCGTCATACAATGTAAGCAATTGCTCATCCTTAAAGTTGTAATAATATGCTTGTTTTTTCTTTTGTCCTTGTTCTCCATATTTTAGCTCCCTTAATATATACACATCAGGATATATAGACCCTTGGTAATTCATTTGAATAACACCACCCTTCCTTTTCTCCTCATTAAATATATTATACCTTTGAATAGTTGATTGTATGCATGGATTTAAAGATATATTACTCTTGTAATAATTCTTATTATAATAATAATTTATATTCATGTTCATAACCCCTTGAAATGTACAAATTTTCATACGCTCATCCAAACTATCATTTTTTAATTTTATTATTTTCCATTCATTATAATTAAAGAGAACATCCAACGACCTGTTGTCATCACCCTTATTTGTGTCATTCATTTTTTCTATGCTGCTCATTTTCTTATATTTACCATTTGTCAACATATATATATCGTTAAACAAAGAAAAAATATAAAATGTATATTCTTCCTCCGTATCGTTTTTATTCATTTTGTACTTATTTATGCTCTCTTCATATGTATACATCCTATTACTATTATTATTATTATTATTATATATGTCCATATTTTCATTCACTTGTTCTTTTTTTTGTATATATCTATCTTTTCCTTTTGATATATCTCCATTTGGATCACAATTTTCGCCTGACTTGTTCAGGTAAAACAAATGGCTATTTTTTCTCTCCTTTTTAAATAAATCATTTTTTACCAGATGATGCTTTAGGTCATAGGATAATTTGTTGACATAGGTATCATAAACATTACTGAAATGTTCAAAACAGTATAAATTAAATATAAGTTTTAAATATTTATATTCATATTCTTTAACATAAGGATTATGTGAGCTATTTAAATTATAATTTTTTATTTCTATTAAACTTAATAAACAAGATCCATAGAGTATTATATGACGATTATTAATTATGGCTATTTTTAATGTACTTAAGTATTTATTTAATATATCTTTACACATAACATATTTTTTTTCTTTCTTTTGTTGTGCATTTATTATTATTGATTCGTCTTTATTTTTATTTTTTTCCTGGCTAGCCAAAAGTTCTTCCTTTCGCATTAAATGGCCTGAACAAATTTGGTCATAACTTTTCATAAAAAATTGCGAAAACTCTTCATTTTGTACTATGTTATTTATAAGTATATGTACCATATATTTGTATACTGGTTTACTTAAATAATTTACTATAGTTACAAATAAGTAGTGATTATTATTTATTAGGACATATGCTAAATATACAACATAATGAATACTACTTGGTAAAAAACATATCCTTAAAATTTTATATGTTGGGTTTAAATAAAGATCATTAAATATATAATCTGTTTTTTCTATTACTTTTAATAAACTGTAAAAATTGTTTTTTTTTTCTTTTTTACTTATACATTTGTAATTTTTTTCAATATGTTTTTTATTTGATGAGCCCCTTTTCATGTTTTCAACTAACATAAATACATCATCATCTTGTGATTCATTTTGTTTATACTCATAATTTATTTTCTTATTCTTTTCATTGCATGTAATAATATTCTCCATATTATTCAATACGTAAATATTTTTATAGGTATGCATAAATAAATTTAAATTTTCATCACTGAATATGTCAAAGGTAGAGGTGTGGAAGTCATCTACATAACTTTTGTTTTTCTTAATAATAAAATTATTTTTTTCTTTGTATTCATTTATGTGTTCTTCCTTCCCATTATAGGTATTATCATGCACGTTGTCAATTTTGTTAATCGTCTTATCTTTATTTTGTAATGGATGTTCATATCTACTAGTTTTATATAACTTAGGTAAATAGGTAGTGGGTACATTTTTTTCATCGCTTTGAATTTTTAAGGATTTGATTTTTTTCTTAAGAAACCTTCTGATTGTTTTTAAATTTGGATAAGTGAATACGATGATATCTAAATCTTCATCGATTACTACAAACATGTTTTTATATAAAGCATGTTGATTCGTACAATAATATTTTCGTTGTAGCAAAGATAACATTTTGTTATTAACAAAATTGTGCTTATCATTGTTACCATTATTGTGCTTATCATTGTTACCATTATTGTGGTTGTTACCACTATTATGGTTGTTATCATCATTACGATTGTTACCACCATTACGATTGTTACCATCATTATGGTTATTACCATCATTATGGTTATTACCATCATTATGGTTATTACCATTATTATTATTATTATTATTATTATTATTATTATTACCATTGTGATCTTCCTCTTCCCAGTGTTTTATTTTCAAAGTACATCCTTTTTTTTTACTGTGGACACTATCATAAGAACATATATTATCACCTGCCCTGCTACTTATCATATCACCATTTGTATTATATTCTGCATTATCTTTTTCATTCGAGATATTTTCCTCATTATCTAAACTATCATCCAATTTTTTTATTTCAATTTTTTCATAATCCAAAACATACTTGTTATGTACCTTTCTATATGTATAAATTAAATTATAGAAATGTATACATCTGTCGACATATGCTACTACCCAGTCTATATTATTATATATATAATGATAGTTATCCGGAGTGCCTACAAATATTTCTGGCTCGACATGTTCTAAAGGTGTTTTCGCCACATTTGATGGATAATTATCATCATCATTATTATTATTATTATTATTATTATTATTACTATCATAATATATATCGTCACATGTAACATGAGCTTTTTTTTTTTCTCCCCCTCTTTGATCATTCATTAAAATTTTTTCATTTTCTATCTTATCAACAATAATATTCACTTCTTTCATATGAATATCTCCTATCGAGACGTGTTTTTTTTTTTTTTCATCCTCCTTTTTATTTTCATATTGATTTTGTTGATTCGTTTTGAAGGATCCTCTCCTTTTTACAGCTTTTATCTTGTTATATGCAAACTTGTAACCCTTGATGGTAAAACATTTGTTTAATTTTCTTATATTATATGAGAAAGACTTCTTAACATTCATCATCGTTTTATAAATCAAATATATTTTATATATATATTCACATGCCATGTTTTTCATTTTTTTTTTCTTTTCTATATACATTTTAAAATATGTATTCATCCAATTATATATTTTTATTACCGTAACACATCGCTGAAAACGCATCTTTCTCAAAGAACTTAATATGTCTCTTTTTTTGTTTATATCCATAAAGATCTCATCATCCTTGTTATGATCACCCTCGTCTCTATTATACTTTTGAGATATATAATAATTAATTTGTGTATATGTATTAGATTTCATAAAAACATAGTTATTACTACCTATCTGAAAACGTTTTTTTTCGTCAAAGAAACACATAAAATAATATATTTTATCATTGTTATTACAATATAGTAATTCTTTTTGTATTTCTTTCGAGAGGTTTGTTAATATTTCATTTTTTTTAATTTTATGAGATAAACCACTATTCAATATTTTTATCATTTCATTAGATCCACATTGTTTTAATTGTTCATATACAAGAGATCTTTTGAAATAATTTTTTTTCATTTTGTCATTTGGTAATATACATCTAATATAATACATATCTGTTTCATTCAAATGACTGAACAGATTATCTAATTCTTTCATGTACTTTTTACTTACACTTAATACATTCCTTGAATTCTTTTTATTATTATTATTATTATTATTACCAATATAATCATCATTTGTATTTTTCCCTTTGTTTATACTTAATTTTGTTCCTTCCAAATTTATATTTAATAAAGTTTTGGAAATTTCCAAACTCTTTTTTCTATTATCATAATGTGACAAATCAACATTTTTATCATCTAAATATACACTATTTGTATCATTACATATTTTATTATCTACATTTCTTCTAATCTCTTTTTTTTTTTCATCCCCTTGTATTATAGGTACACACCTATCACCCCATATATTCTCTTGCTCATTCAAAAAAACAAATTCTCCTGTTTTCCCTATCATCATATTATCCATATTACATATCTTCTCTTCCGTATCCATCTTTTTCTCCACATAGTCACTCATATGATCTTTTTTCAAATTTATATAATTATTTTTCTCTTGTGTAACAGCATGCATGTTGGACATATTATTTTCCTGCTGATGATTCGTATCATTACTAATACCCTGAACCTTGTTGTGCTCATTTTCATTCAGAAAATAATTTTTGGAATTCTTTATCAAATTTTCTATGTCTAATTCTATTTTATCACTATTTTTATATATCCAATTATTAATGGTATAAGTAATAGGTCCTGCATAATGATTTATAAAAAATTGATTTTTCTTTATGTTTTGTTTTTTATTAGTATGTGCTTGGTCTTTATTACTTATAAAACCATACACATTTTTTTTTTCTAAATATATCATCTTTTCATTATTCAACAAATAATTAAAAAAGTGGTCATCACTTTTTTTATATCCACTATTATGTAATTTGGTGATGTCATCAAGATTTGATAATATCTTATCTATAAAAATTAAAGTGTCTTTATAATTAGGTACTTCAATATTATTACAAAATATATTTTCATCCTGATATATTATTTTCTCTTTTTCTATTTCATTGTTAATATAATAATTATTTAATTTTTCATTTGCTAAGTTAATACATAATTGATCAAAATCATTAAAAGATAATTCTTCAAATCCATATATGTCAAATATGGATATGATATTATGATTATACATATAAATATGTTCATTCATTATTTCTTCTTTTTCTTTTTCATTTAAATGTGCTATATTTATATCCCTTATTATTTTATTAAAAAAGTTTTTATATATTATTTTTATTATCGTATATATCGTAGATGTCATATTTTCTTTGTTCCTATGGGTTCTAATGGTTTCTGAAGAAACATTAATATTTTTATATTTTATAATGTTTTGAAGATCCTCTAAATTGATACTCAAACATTCAGAACAATATTTATAACTATCACTATACATATGATTAGTTTTATCATTACATGTATTATAGCTCAACATATTTTTGTCATTATTTCTTGTATTTATCAACTTATCATTATAATTATCTTTTTTTATATTCTCTTCTATTATTTGACCTAGATGTAAAATACCACCTATTACATCAAAAAATTGATTAATTATAAAAGAATCATATTTTATATATGTTAATCCATCTAATAACAATTTAAAATTTTTTTCATCTTTTGATTTTTCTAATTCATCAAAATCATTATTGATATTATCTATAGACATATCATTACTATATTTATCTTTATCATTTTCTTTATCACAATTTAATATATGATAATGATGAATGTTCCTTACTAAATTCCTCTCATAT
>NC_037284.1:1235000-1242500 GCF_000002765.6 Plasmodium falciparum 3D7
GTCAGAAATATTAGGTAAAAGAAAAAAAAAAAAAAAAAAAAGATATTATAATATGGTATAGTATGTGTTTATATGTATATTCTTTGTATAATTATTTAATATAATGATATTTATAATATATGTTGTAACCATAGTAGTAATATTATAATAATTTTTTGTAACTTTCTTTTATATATATATTATAATATTTATAGAGAATAATAAGATGACCCCCGAAATTTATGCGTCCTCATGGTTTTTGACTTTGTTCGCTTCGAAATGCAATATGAGGATTTTAAATTTAATTTATATGATATTTTTATTAGAGAAGAATCCTTTTTTTTATTTTTATTTTTCTTTAGCTCTTTTAATCTTACACAGGTAAATATATAAGAAAAAAAAGTATTGTGCGACAGGATTATATATATGTGTAACATAAAAAAAAAAAATATATATATATATATATATATATATATATATATATATATATATACATATATACATATATACATATATACATATATACATATGTTTTTTTTTTTTTTTTTTTTTTTTTTTTTTTTTTTTTTTTTTTTTTTTTTGTAGAAATATATTTTTATGTGTTGATAATTCAAATTTACCAGAATTGTTAAGTAAAATAAATATTTTTAATAAAAAATTTTTAAAAAAAGTAAAAATAAAATAAAATAAAATAAAAGGAAGTATAAAATGATGCAAGGAGTGGAGATCAATATTTTATATTTATATTTATATTTATTTATTTATTTGTTTGTTTGTTTTCTTTAAGGTATGGGCTTTTGGAAAGTATCTAGAACGACAGACCCCTGTTTCTTTTGTTCATAAACTTTTTTTTATAAAGAACGTGTTAATACATTTAACGAGTGAAAATTCTGCAGAAAATTATGAGAAAAAAAATGTTCTCTTAAACTTCTTTAAGTCTATTGATTATATGTCTGTAAATTCTTATGAGATATTAAAGTACGATCCAAAAAAAAAAAAAAAATAAAAAAAAAAAATATACATATATATATATATATATATATTGATAATATTTAGTTGTAATATTTTCCTATGATAAGAACGCGAAATACTTTTCTGTATTTAAATTTATAAAACTATTCATTATTTTTATAGAAATTTATGTGAAGGAAATAATAAGTACCTTTTTTTGGATATAAGATTGAACAGTCATTTCAAATCTTTTCACTTATATAATTCTATAAACATGGAACTAGTTAAAAATTATTTAGACATATTTAAAAGTATCATATAAAAAAAAAAAAAAAAAAAAAAAAAAAAAAAAAAAAAAAAAAAAAATATATATATATATATATATATATATATATATATATATATATTTATATATATATATTTATGTATATATTTTATTTTTCAGACACCATCAGCGTTGAACATAAGAAAGAGAAAATAAAAAGAAAGAAAAAGAAAGCATGTGATATGAAAAAAATATGGTACATCCTAAAGGTCTATGATGATAAAGAAGTCGTAGGAAACGATAAATATCTTTTTTGCTTTTTGTTAAGAAAAAAATATAACATGAATTGTCTTGTTAGTTATGATGATAATATTTTATTAAAAAAGAAAACTGATCAAGTGAAGAGAAAATCAAATCAAATTAATTTTGGAGCTTTAGAAAATAAGAATAGGAAAAAATCAAAGTGGAACCAATCAGATAAGAAAATAAAGGATAATGAAAAGAAGAGGGAAAAAAAAAAAAAAAAAAAACAAAAAAAAAAATATAATATTTCAGGAGCAAAAAAAAAAAGAATGACTAGACAAAAAAGAGATGAACTATTTCAAGGTGTTAATAATATTTTAAAGGTACAAGAAGATTATAGAATTGATTTACATAGAAATTTTTATGATATTTTTAGAGGTAAACAAACTAGTATTATGAAATCTCCTCATAAAATTAAATTTAAAACACCTTTACAAACAAGCCAAATATATTTACGGTATAAAATAAATGAAGATCACAAAAAATATTATACAGATGATAACATATTATGTAATACGTTTAATTTAACATGTTATCGCATAAAAAATAAATATATTATAGATAAGAAAAAATATATAAAGAATAATCAAGGAGATCACGACAACAATGAAGGCGATGTGTTTAAAAGGAATGTACAAAATGGTGTATCCACAAGTAAGGATTTGATTTGTAGACACACTATTAATAATAAAGATAATGATATGGATATATATAATAATAATATGGATATATGTAATAATAATAATTATATATGTAATAATAATAATTATATATGTAATAATAATAATTATATATGTAATAATAATTATATATGTAATAATAACTATATATGTAATAATAATAATTATATATGTAATAATAACTATATATGTAATAATAATTATATATGTAATAATAACGTTGGTGAGACGAATGCTTGTGTGATCAATGAAAAGTATGAACACAAAACCGAAAGAGAGTTTAAAAAAAGATTCGATTTTAATGAAGGAAGAAATAACATAATAAATGTGTCAAATGTAAAGAAAACATGTAATATAGTTAAAAATGATTTAAAGGAATCTAACGAGATAAAAACTAATATAAACACAAGTTCTTATAATTTATATGTATTAATAAAAGAGAATGTTTTGAAAGAGGTAAATAATTTACATTTTTTTTTTAAAAATGTATACGTTCCAAAAAAAGATGTAATAATTTTATATGACGATGATTTCCATAATACTAAGTATGTACGTAAATTATATTTTGATTTAATATATAAATTGAATATAAAAAATGTCTGCATAATTGAAGGTGGTATAGATTCTTATCATAAACATTTTATTAATTTATTTGGTAAAGATAATTTAAAAAAAGATAATGCAAGTAATAATATAATAATGGATATAACTAAATTAAATGATATACATAATGTAGATTATATGAATAAATATAATAATGATGTTTATACATGTGAAAAGAATATATATGAAGAAAATAAGATAAGGAAATCTTTTGAAGAGAATAAATATCTGATTCATAAATCTGAAGCATGTTATATGTGTAATAATAAACATTTTAAACATATGAAAAAGAAAATATTAGATGAATTTTTTTTTGATATATACAATGATTATAATATGTTTGTAGATTGTTATGATTTTATACAAGGTAAAAAGGGATATATGAATTTTTTAGCTTTCAGCGATTTAATAAAAAAAAAAAAAGACAAGGAAAATTTAGATAGAGCAAAGAAGAAAGAAACAGGAAACGTACAGGAGGAAGGTAGTGCATCTACTTTCTTCCCTCAAATATATTCACTTGTGAATTATATTAAAAAAAAAAAAAGTGATAAATATGATGAATCTAATAATAATGAAATTCATAAAAAAAAAGATATATCGACATCGCAATTTTTTCATGATTCCCTTAATATTAGTAAGCACGACAACGGTGTAGATAGAAGTATGTGTAATTATATTTCTAAACAAGAGGGGAAAAGCAAATTTATAAACACATTTACGAATGAAGCAATGGATGTGTGTAATGATTCTAATATAAAGAGAGATTATTTTAATTTGAATTTTTATCTTGATTATTATAATAAAAAGAAGAATGAATTTTTAAATGTGGCTATAAATCATGATGAAGATAAGGAGGTGAACGACATGTCTATTCATAATAATAATAATAATATCTATAATGATAATATCCATATGGATAATAATAATAATAATAATGATATCCATAATTATAATATCCATAATAATGATATCCATAATAATAATGATATATATAATAATAATATTCATAATAATAATATCCAAAATAATAATATCCAAAATAATAATATCCATATTAATAACCATTATAATTATAACTATAATCATTCTAGTGATAACATTATAAATGAAAAGTGTACTCATCAAGCGACAGTACAAAAACAAAAAAGAGAATCGAAAGATAAAGAGGATCTACAAAATAATAAAAATTTTAAACAATGTGATGAAATTATTAATGATAAGATTGAACATGTATTTATGGAAAATAATATAAACGAAAAAAATGATAAAGATAAAGACTGTTGTGTAAATAATAATAATAATAATATATCAAATGCATATTTGTATAATAATAAATTATATAATGATGAATTTTTAAAGAATACAAATAATAATGATACACCATGCAGTAATAAATTTTCTATATATAGCAATTTTTATCCAGATAAAAAAAAAAAAATGTTATCAAATACAAGCTCAGATATATATAATTTATATTCATATATTGATATAGTATGTTATAATAATTTGTTATATAAAAATAATAGTAAGATATATAAATGTTTTATTAATTACATATATCAACCTTTAATTCCACATAATATAAGATCCAATAATATTATAAATAATTTTTTGAAATATGTAAAATTTTTTAAAACTCTTAAAAAAAAAAAAGATGTAAATTCAATAAATGATCCTAACATATATTTAAATTGTAATAAGTTGGATTCAAAATTATTTTTTAATGGTTTATATTATTATCCATTTAATAAGAATATGAACAATAATATGCCCTTTTCAAGTCCTTTCTTTACATCAAAAGTTAATATATCTCAAGAAAAAAAAAAAAATATGATCAACACATATGGTGATAACCATGATGATCAAAATAAATTCAATGATTCGTTTGGATTGAATATAGAAAATCAGAAGTATGAAGACAAAAATTATGTGAATCCATGTGACGTATCATATCAACATAATCCTTATAGTAATAATTCTAATCACATATATGATGATAATTATATTTATGAAAAAATAAAAAATAACGAATTAAAAAATGATAATCCCTTTAATGAAATATTAAATAATTCAATTTTAAATAATACCTGGATAAAAAATAAACCAGAATTAGGCTTATGTAAATTAATGATATATGATCATTTTTTAATTTTATATGGTACACCATATGTATGCAACGTTCATATGATAGGAAAACGCGCGAAAGAGGCCGAAAGGAAAAATAAAGAACAGAAAAATTATGAAGACAAAAATAAAGAAGACAAAAATGATGAGGAAAAAAATGATGAGGAAGAAAATTATGAACAAAAAAATTATGAACAAAAAAATTATGAACAAAAAAATTATGAACAAAAAAATTATGAACAAAAAAATTATGAACAAAAAAATTATGAACAAAAAAATTATGAACAAAAAAATTATGAACAAAAAAATTATGAACAAAAAAATTATGAACAAAAAAAAAAGCATGAAATAATATATAAACATTATAATGACGAATCATTGAATGATAATAATTCAAAAATTTGTGAGGAGGGAATATGCAATAATAATCCTTTGGACCCAGGAACGGAAAATTTTTTAAAAGAGAGAAAAGAATATGTTGATAAGGAAAACGTACCATTTATATGTTATGATGATAAGTTTGATAAAATAATAATACACAAATATAAAGATCTTAAAAAAAAAGATATATTATTTAATATTGAATGTTATAAATTAGATGGGTTATGTGTAAATTGGAATGATATGTCTGAAAATATATTTCATGGCATAACATTAGAACATATAAATGATACATATAATTATTATAAATCTTATTTTAATTTATCCAAAAATAATTTATCATATAAAATTAATACAAATAATAATCAAAAAAATAATCACAATAATTATTATTTCTATGAATCTTCCACCTCTTCATGTAGTAGTAACACTTCTTGTTCCAATAGTTCGGATGATGATGTTGATTTTTCTTTTTCTGATTACCATAGTTTATATAAGAAAAAGTTTAAAAATAAAAAAAAAGAAGCTCACAAAAAACAGGACAAATTATCTAATCAAGAATCTTATAAAAAACAGATTGATGCAATTAATGTTTATGGTATTTTTGATCTGCGTACTATTCATAAAATAACCACCAAACATAAATTTACAAAAACGTTATATTTTTATTTTTCAACAAACAAGGTAAGAAAGAAAAGTGTCATATGAATTTTACGTCTTTTGTGAACATTTCATGAGCTCACAAAAAAAAAAAAAAAAAAAAAAAAAGTGTCCATAGGAAGGAAAGGGCACATATGTATAACAATAAAATATAAAGCCCATGATGTATAATATAAATTTTATGTTATATTTATATTTATTTTATTTTATTTTATTTTATTTTATTTTTTTTTTTTTTTTAGAGTATTCCCTTAATGGTTTTAAATTTCGAGAGTGAATTGGAAGTGCAGTCGTGTATTTCCGCTGTTCAGGAAATATATTCTTCTTTTACAAAAAAATAAATCAATTAATATTAGCATAAAATTTTATTATTTTGGATATATATACAAATATATATATATATATGTTCATTTTGTTTATTTATTTATTTATTTATTTATTTATTATTTATTTATTTATTATTTATTATTTATTATTATTTTTTTTATTTATTTATAAATTAAATTCATTGTAAGAATGCTTTCATAAAATACATATTTAAAATTTGATATATATTTTTTTTTTTTTTTTTTTTGTGACAGTATGCATTTTGCAACTGTAACTTTTAAAAGGATAAAGTGTATATTTTAAAATAAAGAAGTATTTGGAAATTTATTTATTTTCTTTTTTTTTTTTTTTGTCTAAATTATTATTAAGATAAAAAAAAAAAAAAAAAAAAAAAAAAAAAAAAATATATATATATGGCATAAACATATATTATATATATAATATATTTTATATGAGACATGAATGCAAGTACAAAAAGGAGAACAAAAACAATTGAAAAATATAAAGATGAGCATATATACATAATATATAAATATATATATGTATTTATATTTTTTATAACAATGTGGAACATATAAACAATTTAGAAAAGAAAAAAAAAAAAGGTCCATTTATATTATATTATGTTATATATATGTACATATATAATGTTCATATAATTATCATATTATATTTTATTTTTTAAGTTCCCTTAAAATTTTAACCATACATACATACACACACACACACATATATATATATATATATAATCCTATGACATATTTTCATATGATGATACCCTATAATAATTATTATTCCCATTCATATGTTCTTGTTCATTATGTACTACATTATTTATTTCTTGACAAGAATTGTTCGAACATTTTCCTGTATGACTGTTGTGTATATTTTGTTCATTCGTTTTATAATGTTCATTGTTTAAATAAACATTTTGTGGAGTTTCAACATTTGTATTATAATTTTGCACCTGGCATTTCCCTTTGTTATGTTGCATATTATAAGTATTATTTCCCAAATAATTTCGTGTGTCTTGATAATTTGTTGGTCTTTCGTTTATAAGACTATTACATTTATCGAAATTTTTTGTATAACCAAGAGTATCAATATGTTGATGTGGATTAATATACCCATGATGATTTATATGTTTATGTGGATAATTTTCTTTTTCATTATATCGTTGAAACGTATTTTCGTCGTCCTTATAATTGTTATGGTCATATAATGTTA
>NC_037284.1:1247500-1250000 GCF_000002765.6 Plasmodium falciparum 3D7
GATGTAAATAAAAACTATTTTTTGAATAATACACAATTCTTTTTAAACTTTATGCAACACATGAAAAATAAAAAATTGACAAGCTGTATGAGAAGCAAGGTAAATAGAATATATTTTAGTAATGATAAAGCGTGTGGATATATTGATGAAAATATTTCTTACTGGGCTCACAACGATAACAAAAATGTGTATGCCTTTAACGAAGAAAATGAAGAAAATGAAGAAAGTGAAGAAGGTGAAGAAAGTGAAGAAGGTGAAGGAAATGAAGAAAATGAAGGAAATGAAGAAAATGAAGGAAATGAAGAAAATGAAGGAAATGAAGAAAATGAAAAAAATAAAAATTACCAAATAAATGAAGATTATTATGAACAATATTATAACCATTTGAACGATAAATCAATTAGTAAAAATCCCCGTTTTAAAAAAATTCTTAATAAGCCCAAAGATTTTAAACTTTTTAAAAAAGGAACAAATAAAAAATATGCATATTTTAATTATGCTGTTATGGATATCAGTATAAAAGAGGAACAAAAGAATAATGATTTCCTTACAAAATTAAATAACCTTGGACTATTAAAAGAAATATGGGGATATTCATCTTTCCTTCAAGGTATCTCATTATTATATTCAAATCGTTTATCTACATATCCTCATTGGAGAATATATACATGTACGGATCTTATGCAATTAAGTAATAGTACAGAAAACTTTGAAAAAGGAAAAAAGAAAAAAGAAACCAAAAATAAAAGTTATAATAAAAATATAAACGATAATGTAATATATAATTTTTTTAACGAATTTAACCATGATCAAAGTAATAGTGATGTTTTAATTACAAGTCCATTTATTTCTAATCAATCAAATAAAAAAAAAAAAATAAAAAAAAACAAAAATAATAATAATAATAATAATAATACAAAAGATGATTTTAAAAAAAGTATTACTTATACAGGTGCTTCTGCTAGAATAGCACATGAAAGTGAATTAATATTTAGAAATGAAATTGAAAAAAAAAAAAAAAAAAAAAAAAAAAAAATTTAAACATTAACTCTAATTTTAATTTAATTCATCCATTATCTAATGATATATATAGTAATAATAATAATAATATTAATAAATTCAATAAATATTCTAACAATTTTAAAGATATATCCATAAAAAATACATCCCTCATATATGATAATAATCTATATGAACCTCTTCTTCATCAAACAAATAATACATATCAAAATACATCACAATCATTAATACGTACAATTATTTCTTCTATCAAAAAAGTTTTATTATCAACAAATAATACACAACATAATCCAAAACAGAAAAATGCTGTTGTACGTGTAGAACCAAAAACATTTTTTGCTAATGAACGTACATTATTACAATGGCTCAATACCAGTGTTTTATTATCTACAATATCTATAACCCTTCTCAATTTTTCTAATTCATATGGTTTTTTTTCTGGAGTTATTATGGCGCCAGTTTCTATATTTTTTATTCTGTATTCTTTTTATATTTATCTAAAAAGATCAGATGCATTAGTAAATAAAGAACCAATTAATTATACTGACAAGTTAGGTCCCTTAATTTTAGTTCTCACACTAACCTTTTCCCTATCAACAGTTGTTATATTAAATATTTATAGTAGATGGAAAACAGAAATATTGTCTTAAAAGCATCTACCTTTCTCATGACGAGCATATTATAGTAATTGTGGAGAATAACATAAAAAGGTTTAAAAAAGGAAAGTTAATAAAATAAATAAATAAATAAATAAATAAATAAATAAATATATATATATATATATATATATATATATATATATATATATATATATATTATTATGTTGTTAATATTGTACCTTTATAAATTTTTCCTTTTTTTTTTTTTTTTTTTCAATTAATTTTTAATGTATAATATCTATATTTTACTTTACCTTTTAATTATTGTGGTATATAATATAATGTTAAATTATAAACATTCTTATTTTAAGAAAAAATAGAAAACTTATTAATTTTATTTTTAAATAATACATTTTGTAAATGTTGTCAAACGTATGAACATATATATATATATATATATATATATATATATATATATATATTTAATAATTTAATCATAATATTTTTTTTTTTTTTTTTTTTTTTTTTTTTTTTTTTTTTGTATAAATTTAGAGAATTTAAGAAAATACATACATATATATATATATATATATATATTTGAAACAAAGAAATATTATATAACAACAAACTATATAAATGCTGCTTCATTCAACGTTTAGTCTTATTCTTTTTATCACTTTCAATTGTTGGACATAACCAATAATTATCTGGAGCTATATTATCACGTCTGTGAATATGTGTGAAGGTAGCTTGGGCTTTGCATTTGTTATTATCTATACAAGATCCATCCCTAGGTACTATACCCTAATATATGAGGAATAGGAGAAAAGAAATATATAAATATATATATATATATATATATATATACACATTCATATATA
>NC_037284.1:1272500-1302500 GCF_000002765.6 Plasmodium falciparum 3D7
CATGAAATTTATAGAGACCCTTATAAATATATAATATATATATATATATATATATATATATATATATATATATTTATTTATATTTATGTTTATATTTATGCTTTTTTTTTATATATGTGTATACTATTTTACACTTTTACACTTCCCTTTTTAGAGTATCATGTGCCTGATTATAGTAAAGATTTAAATCTTATCACATTAAGTGAATATTTAAACAATTTAAGAAATGTAAAATTAGAAAAAAAAACTAATTTTTATTGTGAAGAAAGTGTGGATAGTGAGCTAGCCATTAATGAAACGATAACTAGCCAAAATAAAGAACGTGAAGAAAAAAAAATGTGTGCAAATCAGGAAAAAAATATAGTTGAAACAAGCAGTGAAAATATTTTGTCTAAGGATATTACAGAAGAACAGAAGGTATATATAAGTGAAGAAAATAGGAATGATAAAATAAATGAAGAAGATCAAGTACACATAAAAAGTGTAGAAAAAAAAGATAATGCTGCTGTTGTTGAGGCAAAAAATATGAACAATCTTGTAATTGAACAAAATATTGAGAAAGTCATTGTGGAAGAGAAAAAAAAACGGAAAAGAAAAGAAAAAATAAATATCGATGAAAATAAGCATATATTGATAAATATAAATGATTATAACATTCTTAGGCATGATGATCAATTATTTATTAGTTTAACAACAAATAAAAACAAGCCTCAAAAAGAAAAAACAATTATAGGCAAGGAAAATTTTTTCATAATAAATAATAATATTAGTAATGATGAAATGAATAAACAGGATAACAATAATGAGAACATAAATACTACAAGTACTAGTAATATTAATGATAATAATAGTACTAAGAGTAATAATAATAAAAGTAATTTTCATAATATTTATAATTCTGCAAGTAGTAATAATTATTATGAACATGTTAAAAATGTGAACGGGTCTTATAATAGTAATATTCATACAAACTCAAATAATAATAACCTTTTACAAAAAATAAACGCTGAACAATATATGATAATTGATAATAATAATAATAATAATTATTATAATGATGATGAAAATAAAAAGAAACATCCTATGAATATTTTATTAAACTTGAACAATAAGGAGAAAAAAAAACGATCACGAAACGAAGGAAGTAAAGAGACAAAAATGAATGTAAGCAAAAAAGTAAGAAATATGAAAAACAAAAATAATTTGGATATACATTTTTTATATGAAAAAACGAATGAAAATAATGTGGACAATCAAAATAAAAATGAACATTTGTATGAACAAAAATTAATTAATTATGAATCCATAATAGGGATAGATGATATCACAGAAAATAATGATTTAAAAGAACAGCATAACTCAATATCTTCAATTCCAAATTATAATATTATTAGTACAACCTCCAATACATGTGATATGCAAGAAGAGTTTTATAACAATATGAATATAAATATAAATAGGTGTTTATATAAACAAACCATCACGAACAAGAACAACAAGGACGACAATAATAATAATAATAATGATAATAATAATGATAATAATAATAATGATAATAATAATAATATAAATGTAGAGGAAACTAAAGAACAAGGTAATATGAAAAATTCATATAATACAAAAAATAATGAAGAAGACACAAATATTCTTAATAATATACATAATGATAATAAAATACAAAGAATACTACAGATACATGTAGATGATGACCTAAAAGATAATAAAAAGAATATTTCTGAAAAAAATGTGGAAGAATCCGTTTTGGCTTGTTCACAAAATAAAAGTGTTAAAATGGTTAATTATAAAGATAAAAATATGATCGATAAAAGTAGAAACAAAAGCGTTATTAAAAAAAAAGAAATTAACAATAAAAATATTCTAAAAAATATAACAAAGATAAATACATTAAATAGTAACACAAAAGGAAGAAAAAAAAAAGCAAATATAATTGAGACACAAAAAGATAATATTTTAAAAAAAAACTTAAAAAAAAATTATTCTTATAAAATTACTATTGATAAAGAAAAGAAAAAAATTATTAATTATAATAAAAGAAATAATAGAAGAAAGAATATTATAAAAACAACAAGTTCGATCAATAATTATTATAAAAATCAACATATAGATAATATTATTAATAAAAAAAAAAATATAAAGCTATACAAAAAGAAGAAAAACAAACAAACTAATATTATCCACAAAAAATGTTATAAAAAGGTAAATGAACATATATGCACTTCTTCAATTAAAGAAATTAAACAATTATGTAATTTATCTAATGAAAATATAATTCCACATAATGAAAATTTGTCCTGCACACGTTCATATAGATTATCAAGATATATAAAAACATAAAATATTACATTTGTTAAATAATATGTTATACATAAATTATAAATATATATATATAAACATAATATATTTGAAAATTCAAAATAAAAAAATAACAATTCATATATATATATAATATACATATATATATTTTTGTAAATCTACAAATATATATAATAAAATATATATAAATATATTTATATATATATATATATATATTCAATATATAAAAGAAAATATGCGAATTATAATGATTACATATTTTAATTTTTTTTTTTATTTTTTTTTTATTTTTTTTTCATTTTTTTTATTTTTTTTATTTTTCATTTATTTTTTTTTTTAAATTACACATTGAAAAAAAATATATTTTTTAAAGATTAGTAATTCAAAAAAAAATATATGTAAAATGTATATAAAATATATACCTTCATATTTCTCTTATATGCCATATATATTTAATAGCGTGAAAATTTTTAAATATTGTACTATTTATTTTTAGCATTTTCCTTAGAATTTATATATATATTATATATATATATATATATACATATAATATTATATGATAAATATATTATTTATTTATATAAATATATATTAAGAAATAATACTAAAAATTAAAATGAAATTATTTATAATTTTTACATATATATATATAAAATAATAAATTTATATATTATATATAATATATAACATTGTTTTGCATGTAAATATTCAATTTTTTTTTTTTTTTTTTTTTTTTTTTTTTTTTTTGTTTTTGTTTTTTTAAATTATATTTATATATTTAAAAAAAATTGTTAGTACAATTCAGATGATTTCTTCTTATATTAATTTATGAAATAATTATTACAATTGAGGAAAGGGATAAAGGAAAGAAATAAATATTTTAAAAAGATACTAAAATATAATTATATATATATATATATAAACATATATATAATAATAATAATATAATATATATATATATATATATAAAATAGTTCAATTTTTCATTCTTTTAAAAATTTTGTATTATATATATATTTAATATAAATACATGTATATATAAAATACAAAAAAGTCAAAAGTATATATATTTATTATATGAACAAAATAAATAAGGAAAAAAAAAGATTTATCTATAAAGTTATACATGTTTTTTACGAAATATATGTGTAAATCATTTTGAAAATCAACATATAATGAAAGTAAAACAAAAAAGAATTACATATAGAATAAGTCACAAATTATATTTTAATATTTATTGTTAAATCGTGTAATTTAAAAATATATAAATTATTTTGTTTTTAATATTTTTAAATATAATAATTAACGAACAGTTGCATATAACCAATGATAATAATTTGTTTTTAAAGTTTAGATAATAATAATAATAAAAAAAAAAAAAAAAAAAAAAAAAAAAACACACATTTTAAGAAAAAAAAAAAAATGTCTCCTTATGAATATTTGTTTAAATATATAATAATTGGTGATACAGGTAAATAATAAAAATAAATAAATAAATATATATATATATATATATATATATGCATAATGTGAAAGATATTATGATTGAATATATATATCCTTATATATAATAATAATATTTTTTTTATTTTCTTTTTAAAGGGGTTGGGAAAAGTTGTCTTTTATTACAATTTACAGATAAAAGATTTAGAGCAGATCATGATTTAACAATAGGTGTGGAATTTGGAGCACGATTAATTAATTTAGATAATAAACAAATAAAACTTCAAATATGGGACACGTATGCAAATAAATACATATTCATTATAAAAGAAAAAAAAAAAAAAAAAAAAAAAAAGAAGGAAAAGAATGTGCTCTTGTTATATTATTTTTATTAAATTCAAATTTAGTATGCATATAATATGATATGTAATATATATGATTTATTTATTTATTTATTTTTATTTTTTTATAGTGCTGGTCAAGAATCATTTAGATCTATAACAAGGTCATATTATCGTGGAGCAGCAGGAGCCTTATTAGTTTATGATATTACTCGGTATATAAATCATTATAAATTATAACATAATATATATAAATATAAATATATGTTCTATAGCTTATTTGAAGTGTATAATTAATATTATTCCTTTTTAATTTATATATATATATATATATATGTATTTTTTTTTTTATAGAAGAGAAACATTTAATCATTTGAATAGATGGTTAGATGAAGTCAGACAAAATTCAAATCCACATATGGCTATAATTTTAGTAGGAAATAAATGTGATTTAGAAAGAAGAGAAGTATCAGCAGAAGAAGGTGCACAATTTGCTAGACAAAATGGATTAATATTTTTGGAAACATCTGCAAAAACAGCCAAAAATGTTGAAGAAGTACGAAACTTTTTTATATTTATTTTAATTCTATTTCACAAATATTATTATATATATTATAAATACAATCATAACATTAATATTTTATTTTAATTCTTACCTTTTTTTTTAGGCATTTTTATATACTGCAAGAAAAATATATGATAATATCTTAGAAGACGTTTATGATCTAAGCAATGAAGTAATTATTATATATAGAAAAAAAATTGAGTACCTATTTATATATTATTACCAAATAAAATGTGTGGTATAAATATATATATATATATATATTATATATATATATATTTTTTTTTTTTTTTTTTTTTTTTTTTAGTCTTATGGTATTAAATATGGACCAAATAGTCAATACTCAAGAGTGAAATTAGGTAAAATGTGCATAACTTAGTATATAATAAATGTGTTGTATATTCTTACATTATAGAAAATTTAATATGTAATTTTATTTAAAATGTTTATATTATATATATATATATATATATATTTTTTTTTTTTTTTTTTTTTCTTCCCTAGATATACCTTCTATGCCAGAATCAAGATCAGGATTTAGCTGTTGTTAATAATTATATATATATTTTTTTAATTATTATTAGTGGCATGCTTTTTTACAGTATTTTCATATAATTATCTTTATAATTAAATATTTTTCATAAAACAATAAAAATGACATTGAAAAAAATTTTTAAAATTCTATTTTAATGAAATTTTTACATGATTTAAATTATTTATTGTTCTTGCTTTTTTTCTCTTTTTTAGTGTCTGTATAATAATTTGTTCATTTTTATATTACTATATAAAATTTTTTCTTATTTTTCATCTTCAAATTATTTAAATTTTATTTATTAAAATTTAAAAAAAGAAAAAAAAAAAAAAGTAAAATGAAAAAGTTATAAACAATAATATAAACTCTTTTTTTTTTTTTTTTAATCTTTTTTATATTCATAAATATAACTAAGAAATATAAAACTTTAAAAAGTAAAATAAGCAAAATGGTGTAACCTTTTTACTTTTAAGGAACTAAAGAAAAATAAAACATTCTTGGTGAAAAAAAAAAAAAAAATATTATATATATATATAGATTAATAATATATAGACATGATTCTTTTTGTAAGAATTAGTTATGTGAATTAAAAAAAAAAAAAAAAGGTGAAACAAAAACAAAGAAAAAAAAAAAAAAATGATGATATTATGTGTTTATTATACCAATCATTTTTTTAATAATTATATTATTATTATATGTTTTGTTTTCTCATTAATAATATTATTTATAATTTTCATTTTAATTTTATGATATTTCACTATTATCACAACTATCACTATTAAAACTGCATCTAAAATTATTTCCATACAAACCTATAATAAAGTTATCTTCCAATTCATTATCAGTAAATGTACTGCAGCTGTAATCATTGCTATCTTCGCTAGTGTAATTATAAGATGATGTATAATTTTCATTTAAATAATTTTCGTAATACATATTTTCTTTATTGGTTATTTCTGAATTATATATTTCATATATTCTTTTTTGTTTTAATTTCTTTCTTTTCCTTAATATATTTTTATTTTCCTTATCACTTTGATCTATTTGTTCCTTATCCTTTTCATAATAATTTTCAACCTGTTCATCATAACATTGTGATGACATATCAATATCTATGTTTACATAACTTTTTTTTTCAGGTTTTATGTGATCCTTTAAAAATTTATATTCGTCAGAATTTTTATAAGTACTTGCATCTACATAACCATTATATAGATAACAATTTTTTATAATCTCATTTGCTTCATCTTCGTCATATTCTAGTGTTTCAAAAGATAATATTTCATTTTCTAAACATGAACTACTATTTATTTCATCATTATTCTCATAATTCCTGCTATAATCACTTGAGTGTGTTGTACTATCATTTGATTTACACTTGAATGTTTTATTTTTCGAAACTGAAGAGTTCATATGATCATTCTGTAAATGAGTTCCATTATACAAAGTAATTATATAATGATCATTTGGTTTAGTTCTACATAAATCTTCTATAGATTTATATGTATTACTTTTTATTAATTTTTTATTCTTTTTTCTTTTCTGGTTATTCACATCTTCATAATTTGCTTCCTTCATTTGATTTTTTTTCTTTACTTTCCTTCTATTTTCAATTTTATTATTAAAGAAAATCTGATAAATATATAATTTTATATTACTAGCATTACAGTACTTATGATAAAAATTTGCAAATGCATTATATATATATTGAACATATAAATTAATAAAGTTTTTGATTGATTTCCTTAAAATTTTATTGAAGTAGTAGTTTCTATAAACAAAATTAAAAAGTAATTTGACATTTTTTTTTGTTCTTCTATATTTCACAAATATTTTTTTTAGACCTGTTCTCCCCATCGTTTTATATAAAGCCCTTGAATAGTTTTTCCATAGCATTTTTTTTATGTAATCTTATGAAATTTTAAAATTTTTCCCTTATTTTTTTTTATCATAATTATATAATATAATATATATTTTCTTTTCTTCAATAAAAATTTAAAACGTTACAAAATATTAATATTTATATAATCAACATATGCATAATATATTGATTAAATGCAACAAATTGGTTATTTAAAAGTAAGCATGTAATGATATCTTAATAAATAAAACTTTATAGAAACATGTATTATTATGTTTATTTTTTTTTTTTTTAAATAAAATAAAATTTAAAGTTTATATCTTTATATATATATATATTATATCATATGCATATTAAATCCATTATATGTTATAAAAATAAGAATTTTAAGACAAATTTTATTTTATAAAAAATATATATTCATTACTTTTATATATATATATATAATAATATTATATACATGTAATCATATATTTTTTATATTTTTATGTGGAAAATTTTGAAAACAGCTATGGAAAAAAAAAAAAAAAAAAAAAAAAAGCTAGTTATTTATAAGGTATAATTTTATAGATCCAAATAATAAAAAGAAAAAAAAAAAAAAAAAAAAGTATTCAATAAATGAAGGAAAATTAAAAATTTTAAGAATATAAAAAAATTTTAATTTTTATTTAGAATAATGAGAATGGTTTTTTAGTTTATAAAAAAAATGTGTAGTTATATAAGAATATAAAAATATATTTTTTTACATATTGTGTGCAAATAAAAAATAAAAAATATATATATATGTGTATAAATTTTATCATACATTATTTAAACCTTAAGAACAATGAAATGAATATTATATAGGATCTATAATATTAAAATATAAAATGAACACAATAAAATTTTACATTGTGGAAACCTTTTTGAAAAATAGGAACTTTATTATATATATATATGTTATATATTATTAGAAAAATATTGTTCTAACAATTTTTCCCTTATACTTTTTTTTAAGCTAGTTGATGATTTTAAAATATAATTTTTTTAATAATATCCTTATTACATCCATTACACATTTATATTCATAAGCACAATTTAATAAATTAATTTTTAAAATTTTTGGGAAAACTTAAGTATATATATATATATATATATATATATATTGTTCATGTTCTACATGCAATATCCATATTAAGAGAATTAATATGAAAAAAAAAAAAAAAAGTTCTATATAATAAAATGTTAATTTTTTTTTTTTTGGAAAAAATAAAATCATTATATTTTTATTAATTTTTTTAATATATACAAAAACTTTCCGTTCTAAAAATATGAAAACCTATATTATAATATTTGATAAAAAAATAATAAAATTGAAGTTCAAAATAAATTTATAAGTAAATTCAATAAAATAAACAAAAAATAAGTTCATTTTTAGTAATCTATAATTAATTTCACGGTATAAGATATATTTCAATGTTTTAAAAAATTGTATCAATTTTGTTATATCTATATAAATTTTTTAAGTTCAATTTTACACTTGTTCATTTGTATTTATTTTTATTTCATTTTATTTACTCTATATGAATGTAAAACGAAATATCAAACTTATTATTAGTTTCATTATAATTAACTTTATATGCATGTTAAAAATGTTATAAGTGAACCATGAATGATTATTGTGTACCAGATTATTGGATAAAGAGCAAGAATAAGATTACTATAAATTTTTGATAATTACACTTTTTAATATTTAAAAATGTAAAATAAGGATATCCTAATTTATCTCAATTGTTATAAACATCAGGTTTTATTTGTACCTTTTTAAAAGTTAAAAAGTTATATATTCTTTATTATTTAAATATAAAATTATAATGAAATAGAATGAAATTATCTTTAAATTACATTATAAAATCATAAAAAACAAAAAGTTCTTTTTTATATATTTTTAATATATCTTTTTATTTTTTAATTTTATTAATGATCTAGGTAAATAAAATAAAGCATCATACATGAACCATCAAAGCATTTCCATGGTGGTACTATACAAATAATAATTCTACATAAGAAAAAAACATTTTTAAATATATATACTATACGGTTATTCATTACTTGACTTATTTTGTAACATCAAATAAGTTATCATGAAAATTCTATATTATTCTTCCTAAGAAAATTCATAAAATTATGTATAAATATATATATTCATAATGTTTAAAAAAAAATATTTTGTGTGTTCATATGTTGTATACATATTTTAGATTAAATTCTATATAATATGTAATTGGGTATTACAAAAAGGTAATTTACACACTGCATATAGGAATAACAAAAAATTGAAAAAAAACGGACAATATAATAAAATAATACTTAAATGAAAATAGTAGAAATATTATTTTTTTTTTCATTTTTAAATGTATATAAATTTAAAGGCTACTTAAATATATTTAATGTATATAATTAAAATTTTATTATATATATTTCTGAACAATAAAATACTTAGTAAATTTTCTAAAATAACGTATTTTATAGGATTCATTTTTTTAAGTAATATAATGAAGATATCTTGAAGTTTATATAAAAAAGCAATAATAATAATTTACCGCATATTATGTTATAATTTTTTTTAATCTTTTTAAGCAATAATAATTTTTCTTATATGACCTTAATACATATAATATTAATTAAATCGTATACTTTAACTATAAAAAGACAAATATTATATTACTGAATTATATTATTTATATAGAAAACTAACTGTATTAATATTACTAATACATATATTGGTATATATTATATAAACGTTTTCAGTATTAGAAACATATACATATTAACTCTATAAATAATGAAGTGTAGGTAACATATAAACAATATTCTAATTATATGAATTTATTTCGATTCAAAATATACTTTTTCATATAATATTTCATTATTTATATATGTTTCATAAGAAAAAAGAAATAAATCTTAATAAATAATTTTTTTTGATAGATTTTCTAGGATAATATGAAATATTTCGTAAAAAAAATAATAATAAAAATGATATTTAAATATTTATATTAACTACAATATTAATATTTTATTATTTATAAATTATTTATTTAAAAATATATAAATATTAATTTATGGAATTTTTAAATTAATTTAAATTAATTGTTTATATTTAATTATATATTTAATAAAATATATTTTAAAATAATACACACAAAATGATTCTTAATTAAATATAAAATATTTATTTTATTTATAATGAAATAAATAATTTAATTTAAAATAAAATAAAATAAAAATAATAATATTTATTATTATATAATATATTTAATTAAATTAAATTTATTATTTAATTAATTTAAAATAAAATAAAAATAATAATATTTATTATTATATAATATATTTAATTAAATTAAATTTATTATTTAATTAATTAATTTAAAATAAAATAAAAATAATAATATTTATTATTATATAATATATTTAATTAAATTAAATTTATTATTTAATTAATTTAAAATAAATAATAATTAAATTAATATATATTATAATTAATTAAAAATAAAATAATATTCAATTATAAATTTATTAATAATTTTAAATAAATAATTAAAATAATAATAAATTAAATAATTTAATTAATATAAATAAACATTATAAATTAAAAAATAATTTAATAAATATATATATAATTATTAATAAATTTAAATACATATATTTTTAATAATAATTTCTTAATTTATTTTATTACATTATTATAATATATATTTTTTATTTAAAAAAATATAATTAAATAAATTAATTTAATAATTAAATATATTTAATAGTAATTAAATATTAAACAAATAATATAAATATTATATAATATTATTAATTAAATTAAAATAATAATTTATTTTATAATTATATATATATATTAATAATTAATTTAAAATATAAATTAAGAAAGATAATTTTATACTTTTATTTAATTAAATATATAGTAATAAATAATTTTATGTTATTTATTATAATAATATTTATTATTTTATTTTATTTATTTAATAAATAATTAATTTTATAAAATATATTTATTTTAAATTAAAATATAAACATATAATTAATTAATTAAATATATATATATTTTTTTTAATATAATAAATAATATATTTCACATTTTAATTAAAATAAAAATAACCATTTATTAATTAACTTAATTAATATATAAAATAAAATAATTTAATTGTGTAATTAAATTAAATATAAAACATTTATTAATAATTAATTATATATAATATTATATATTATCTTAAATTAATTAATTTTTTTAATTATTTTAATATAATAATTATTTATTAATATTAATTATGTATATTTTATTTAATTGTTTAATATTTATTATTATTTTATTTAATATATTATTAATTTAATTAATTATTATATTATATTTAATTATTATATTATTTATAATATATTATTAATTTAATTATTGTTTATTTATTATATTATATATTATTATTTAATTATTATTTTATTTATTATATTATATATTATTAATTTATATAATATAATTTAATTATATATATATTTAATTTATTTATATATTAATTTAATTATATATTTATTTAATTTAATTATATATTTTATTTATTAATTTATTTTATTTATTAATTTAATTTAATTATATATATATTTAATTTAATTATATATATATTTAATTTAATTATATATATATTTAATTTAATTGTATATATATTTAATTTATTTATATATTTATTTAATTTATTTATATATTTAATTATATATTTATTTTTATTTTTTATAACTATAAATTATTAATTTAATTATTAATTTTATTTTATTTACTAAATATATAATTAATTTATATATATTATTGTTTTAATTATTTAAATAATTCATTTTATTTAATTAATTTATATATTATTATTAATAATTCTTTAATTTATAATAATTAATTGTTTAATATATATTATTATATTTAATTATTTAAATATTGTTAATTAATTAATTTATTATATTATTATTTAATTAATTTATTATATTATTATTTAATTAATTTATATTAATATTTTATTATTTAATTTTAATTAAAATTTATTTATTATTATTTTATTTTATATTAATATTAGTATTATTTTTTTATTAATTTATATTTTAAATTTAATTATATTAATTTATTATATATTATTAATTAATTTATATTAATATTTTATTATTTATAAATTATAATATTTTTATTTATTTAATATTTAAATTGTATTAATATTTTTCTATTTATTATTTATATTAATATTCATATTTTATTAATTAATGTGTATTATGAATTTAATTATATTAATATTTAAATTTATTATTATTTTTATTTATTAAATAATTAACTTAATTATTTATTAATATATATATATTTAATTTTAATATATTTTAAATAAATTTTATAATGATTTAATTTGATATATTATATAATTATATATATATATTTTTATTTATTTTATAAATTAATAAATATATATTATATTAATATGTGATTATTATATTTATATATTTGTATAGTCTTATACATATATAATATATATTTGGGGGTATATATTTGGAATGTTTTTTATTATTATAATTTATTATTGTCTTTATCCTTTTTTAATGAAATAAATAAAATATCCCTTGAACGAATATATTTTTTTCTATTCTTATTTTTAAGTTAATTATTTTTTTTTAATTTGTTGTTACATATTTTGATATACTTATTCATTATAAATATATTATAAGCATATTAATTTATATATGTGTGGATAACAGAAATGTCATTTTATTTAATTTAAAATCCAAGTTAAATATATATAATTGTATAAATATTATGATTATGTGTTATGAATTCGTTTAGAATAAAAAAATTCAGTATATTGTAAAGAAAATGTAATATTTTTTAATATGAAATAAATGTACATAATACATAATAAAAGTTATATTATTATATATATTTCCTATTTTTACGAATATCATATCAACATTGTTTCATGTCTGATGTGTAAATTTAGATTACTTTTTATTGTACCAAAATATTAAACCCTAAAATATTATCCAAAAGAAAATTTTTATTTTAGGAAATATAAAAGTTCATTTTTTTTACTTTTTTTTTTATTTAACATAGTATAATTCACTTATAAAATTTTACTATAATTATATAATTTTCATTAAAATTTAAAAAGTACCTTATTTTCAATATTTTATAAAGAATAATGACTTTATATCTATATTTTTTAAGTGTTTAATTTTGTTTGAACAAAGATGAAAAAATAAATTATAATGTGTAGCTTATGAAAAGTTTAAGATACAATTTTTTACTATATATACATACAAGATAAATTAACATGTAAAGAGAAACATCATAAGAAAATTTTAGAAGAAAGAAACATGTAATATTTTAAATAGATGGAAAATTTTTGTTCACGTAAGGGAAGACAACGGAAGGAAATTATTACTTTCTATATACCATATAATAATTTTCATTTATAAATTTAATGCATTATTAGTATATTAGTAAAAAAGATTTAAATATATAACATACCCTATTAAAATATTAAATATAGGAACTTAAATACGATTATGTTGAATAAAACAAAATATTAATTTTCCAACACATACAATCTATAATTAAATTCTTTGAACCTCATAATGTTGAACTATTTTTTCCATACCAGCAGAAAAAGAACAAAATAAAATATACAATATTCTTAAGACAAATTTTTATTCATTTATTCTTGTGAAAGTGTGATAACAGTTTGATGTAATATTTTCTTTTATTTATTATATTATAAGAATTTTTTTTCATTATAATCCACATGAACTATTGTATATTAATAAATAAAGAAAAAAAATAAGAAAAAAAAAAAAATTCATATTAAATAACATTTATATTATAAAAATATTACATATATATAATATATAAGAAAATTACTATTGAAGTAATCTTGGATTTTTAGAACATGATAAAAAATGATCTCTCCATTTATCAATCTCAAAAGATTCAATACAAAGTGAACAGTAATAACAGGAGAGATATTCCGTTTTTTTTCCTTTGCATTCACTCATTACATGTGTATCTAATAAATTTTGTTTTACAATTTTATTACAATATTCACATGGAGTATACATATAACTATGTGAACATTCTGATATAAAGTGATCATGAATAACAACTAATTCAACAATTAGAAAGCAATTTGGACAAGCACAAAGCATTGGGCAATTTTTAATCCAATGTTTTTCTAAACCTATTTCAGTAAATGTTTCATCTGTCCTAAAACAATATTTACATGTAAAAGGAGGAACGTATGGTTCTTCATTTTCATCTAACTTTTTATAATCTTCCATTGATTCACTTTTATTTACAGTATTATCAATTTGTATAGTACTCTTTTCTTCATTTTTAATATTAATATTTTTATTTTCTTGATCATTTATTAAATCTTCACGTTTTTGGAAAGATCCTAAATTATTAAGACATGGTTTTTCATCTTCTTCCTTTTTCCCGTCATCTGCTTTTAGATGTTCACATTCTACGTCTTCTGCAATGTTTTTTTTGGAATTACTTTTTTCCTCAAGTGAATCTTTCGAATTTATATCAACCAATTTAATATCTTTTTCTATTTTGTTTAAAGATGTATAATTTTCTTTTTCCTTATTTTCTATAGTATTCTTAATAAGATCCTTAATTTGTTCACTTTTATCTATGTTGTTTTTTTCAGATGTTATAGAATCCTTAACTTTTAAAAGACTTTTATTGAGACAAGTATTTTCTTTTATAAATTCTTTATTATCTTTAAGAAAATTACTTTTTTGAAACATCAGTTCAATTTCTTCTTTTTTTTCATCATTAAAATTTTCTAACTCATCCGATTTTTTCTTTTCGTTTTCATTTATTCGTTTTATTATTAAACTTTTAGTTTCTGAAGAAACATTTAATAAAAATTCTTCAAATAATTCATCTCTATTTTCAACAATATTATACATATTAACAAAGAAGTCTAATGCTGTTTGTTTAATAGCTTCAACATTAACTTCCAGAAACATTAATATTATTTCCAATACTTTTTTTAAATTAATATCTTCTTTTACAGATGTATAATATTTATTTATCAAAGAATAGTAAAAACTCATTAAACTAACAATTATTTTTTCATTTACTTCTGATGTTGTATCATTTGAAAAAAAATAAAAAAGCATTGATAATATGATGGAAAAGACATTTTTAAAAGAGGTAAACTTATTATGCAACATCATCATTATAGTTTTTATTGAAATATCTACAATATCAAGATTAGAATCATCTAAACGTTTTAAAAGTGAAGAAATTATGAAATTAAGATATTTTACGTTTTTTTCGTTTGTACTATTTTCAACAAATGTATTGTTGTCCATTTTTAAAAAATAATGTTGAAACATAATTAACATTTTTTCTAATATAACAACACTTTTGACAAATATATAATAAGAATTATCTGATATTCCACTTTTGATTATTAAACATAAGGATTCTATATTATTGTACCAAACATTTTTTTTTTTTGTTTTTTCATGAAATTCAAATGGCTTATAAGCCATGTCATAACCCATTTCTCGTTGTTTATCATTATCGCTACCAATGAATATAAGAATATTGTTTAAGTCAATATCATTATCATCATTTGTATCAATATCTTGATCAACAATTCCACAAATTTTTTTTATATTTTTTATATTCTCATTAGACATTATTTTATTTATTTCTTTTTCATGCAATTCAAGTTCTTTATAATATAAAACTAACCATTCATAATACCATTTTTTTGAACTATTATGTATAACTTTTAATTCTTCTATGTTTTGTATTATAATTTTAATTTTAATTTCTTTTTCTTTTAATTTTTTAGCTTTTCCATAATTTTCTTCTTTAACATATTTGCTTTTTTTTCCCTTTAAAAAAGTTATAACATTTTTTAAAAATATGAATATATTTACAATTTTCTTTAGTTCATTTGCTTTATTGAATTCTTCCTTTACTACACATTCACCTTTTAATTTTTCAAAGCATTTTATTTTGTTTTCTAATTTTTCATATAACGTATTAATTTTGTTTTTATCACGTTTATAAGAATAGGATCTTCTATAATTTCCCCAGTTATGTGAATATACAGGATTCATTTCTGAGATATTATTATCACTAATATTGGAATCATATTTATTTAGTTCTTTTTTTTTTAATTTTTCGTTGTTGTTTATTAAATTATTATTATAATTTATATTTTTTTTATTAACTAAAGAGGTTAATTTATGAGATGTTGTTATAGTCTCAGAAAGCACATTTGAAGGGAATTCTTCAGGAATGATGTTGAGACAATATAATCCAATTTGAGAATATTTATTTAAGTAATTATGATATGGATTATAAAATTTTAATTTGATATAAGCACATTTTATAGTGCATGGTAAATAAACATATTTAAGTTCTCTAGCACAATAATTTGTTGAAAAATTGTCATTAAATCTAAAAAAACCAACTTTTGAATAATCTATATTATTATTTGATACAAAAATTTCAATTTTCTTGGTTATACAATATTCATGACACAAAAACTCTAAATATTTAATTTTGGCTGATTTTGTTTGTAAAACAATTTCTTGAGGGTATGTGCAATTCTGTTCGCTTAACCATGGATTAAAAATTTCATTACCTGTATTTTTTAATAAATTAATGACATCATGATGTTTGTCATTAGATGATATACTTAATATTTTATATTTTAATTTTAAATTTTCTTTGTCTTGTGATTCCATTTTATAAATTATAATTCTATTATCTGTTCTTTTTATATTTTTTTATTTAATATATATATATATATATATATATATATATATAGAATATTTACAAAAAAATGATATATATATTTTTTTTTTATTTAAAAGAAAACGATTTTAATTCACAATTTTATAATACAATATGATTTATTATAAGTAATATATAAGAAAAAATTTCAATACAAATTTAATCTATTTGTCTTTTTTTTTTCTTTATATTATAAAATTAATTATATAATATGTTTTTATATATATTAAATATTATAATAAAAATTAAAAAAAAAAAAAAAAAATATATATATATATATAAATTAACAGACTGTATTAATTTTTTTCTTTTTATTTTTGTAGAATTTTTAATGTGCATTATAAAATAAAATATTTCTTTATTCCATTTTTTTAATTAAATTTGTGTATTAATCTTAAAAATATATGTACTAAAAAAAAAAAAAATTAAAAATATATTTCAATAGTACCTATAACATCGCAATATAGAAAAATTTATATATTTACAAAATTGGAAAAAATTTTATATAATACATGTACAAAAGTTTAAATTTATTTCCTTAAACAAAAAGTTTTTTTTTTTTTTTTTTGAATTAAAAAGTAAATATAAAAATAAAAATTATTTATATTAATATGGAAAATTAAATATATTTTTTATTGGAAATGTGTGAAGAATAAAAAAAAAAAAAAAAAAAAAGTCATTTTTGAAATATAATATATAAAATATAATTTTATTCTTTTCAATATTAATAATTTTTAAGAACAAGTTTATATTATTATTATAAATAAAATTACGTTGTAATAGTATTATAATACTTGTGTAAGACAATATTAAAACAAAAAAAAATTATATTTTCAAAAGGAAAAATGAATTATTTTTTTATATATTAATACTTAAAATTTTTTTTTTTTTCTTATATATAATGTAAAATAATCATATAAAAAAAAAAAGAAAAAAAATTTCTATGAATTAATATATATAGATAAATATTTTTATTAAATCTTTACAATATCAAATAAAAGTTAATATATATATATATACATATATATGTTTATTTATATATAAAGTTAATTAAAAATTCCATAAACGAAAAAAATTCATGTGTAAGGAGAATTATATGTAAGCACAAAAAAAAATTTAGAAACATAATATAAATGAAATATTTTACATAAAAAAATAATTTAATAATTTTCATTCAAAATAATAATACATATTAAAAAACCACAAATAAAAAAAAAATTATATAACAAAAAATAGAATTTTATATATTAACAGTATATATATATATATATATTAATATTTAACCAAATAATAAATCAGTTATAATACCAACAAAAGAAAAAGTTGTTAAACATCCTAATAGAACATAAGTTGTTTCTACATGATATTTTTGAAGAATATATGGATATACATGAATTCTAATTTTCATTATTTCTATTTTGTCTGACATGTTTTTATTTAAATCTTTATCATTACTATCAATTATTTCGTTTAATTCCTAAAAAAAAAAATATATATATATATATATCAATATAAAATGAAACAAAATAAAATAATGATATATGTTAATTATATTAAATTTGTAAATATTTTTTTTCATACAAATATTACATAAATAATAAAAGTACAGTGCATGTTAACGTAATTGATAAATATATATATATATATATGTAAAATTAAAAAAAAATATATAAGACTACATGAATATATAAATATTTTTACCTTATAATCTATAGATTCATGATCAGGAATAGAATTAATATTCGATTTCCTTAAAGTAAGTCCTTTGAAATTATTTGAATTATTCTTCCCTGCAGTGATAATTTTTTTAATTATTCCATTAGAATTAGTAAAATTTCTAGAAAATGCACGATTTGGTAGTTCATTTGATTCTGATTCAGATAAATTAAAAGAAATTTTTTTTTTTTTTTCATTTTTTATATTATCAGATTTATCTTGTATAATTTTATATGTTTGTTCCATATTTATAGTTGTTTTGGTACTTTCATCATTTTCTTTTGTATTTTTTTTTTTATCTACATCTTCTTCATTTCTTTCTAACGGATTTCCAAATAAAAATACTGAACATAAGTGATCCATATTTGTTTTATTATCTACCATAATATTATTTGAAAAAATATGATCATATTTTTTGTTGTCTAAAATTTTACTTTTATGAAAAGAATTATAATAATATTTCACAGGGCTTTTATTATCTATAATTTTAAAATTTCGTATATCTACACAATCTATAATATCATTATCATTATTAACATCATTTTCAGAATTCTCAGAATGCATTTTATTTGCCAATTCTGTATATACTTTTTCAATTGTTTTTATTACATCGGATTTTTCAATTTCTTCTGATGAATAATCCTCTAAAATATCATTTTGTTCTTTATCATTTAATTTTGTATTTTCATTAGATTTTATTTGTATATTATTTGTTTGTGTATTCATATTATAACAATCTTTATTTTCAGAATTGATATCTTCATTTTTATGTAAATCTATATTATTATTTATATTATTAATATTTCCTAAATAATTTTCATTTTTATTTGTTTCATAATCTAATTCGAATTTATTTATATCATTTGCCAAATCTGACAAGTCATCAAATTTGTAATTGGTTTTATGTTTAATAATTTCTCTGGTTTTAGGATATTGTGTTTTATTCAATGAAAGATTCTTTTCATTTTTGTATATATTTTCATTTGTATTACTTATATTATTAATTGTTGGTATTTGTAATTTTATATTAGATTGAACATTTTTATTTTCGTTTATGGTCATATTTTCTTTTTTTATTTGATAATCATTTTGATTTGATGTATTTAAAATAATAGGATCAATATTATCATAATTCTTATATATAATAGATTCTTTACTTATTTTTCTTAGAAATTCGTTAATTTGTTCTTTATGTATTGCTTCTTTACTATCTCCCATTATCATATCACCATTTGCATGAAATGATGATTTTAATTTTTTCCTTTGTCTAACAAATAATGTATTTTTTTCATATTTCTTAAGATCATTATTGTTCAGAATATCATTTTCCACATTTTCATTAGAAATATTTATTACATTCTTTTGCATTCGGTTCATCATATCATCCTTTTGTGGTACTATTATTTCACATGATGAGCATTTTTTCTTATTAAAATCGTGTAAATGTGAGATATTATTTGTATCGTTATTTTCCTCCCTTAGGAAATTTGATAAATTATATGAGTTCATATTTTCATTTTTTGATATTACTTTTGAACACATATCTTCTGGTGAAGAAGAAAAGATTCTTTTATGATACAAGTCCATTTGTGAATGATACTTTGAATTTAATAAACATATATTTTCATCACCATCATTATTATTATTATTATTATTATTATTATTGTTTAGGGTTAGATTATCTTTACAAGAATTATATTTTTTTACATATACATCATTTTTATCACTTGAATCTTTTATGTTAATTAAATATTTATCTTGTTTATCAATATTTAGATTATATAAAATATCGTTTTTAATTGAATAGTTATATTTATCATTTTCATCATTCAAATTATTATTATCCTCATCATCTAAAGTTTCTGTAATTAATGTTTTATCATTTGAATCATTATTAATTGTATTAAAAATGAAAACAGGATTATCCAAATCATTTTTAACATTTAATTTTTCTTTTTCAATTGTAATATTATCACATTGATTATTTTCATTTATATCTTTACTATTTAGAGCTTCTATGTCTTTTATTAAATTATTATATTTATTTGAATTTTCTATTACCTTTGACATAGAACTCTTATAATGTGATTTTAATTTTTCTCGTTGTCTTTTATAAATTTGTTCATGGTTTTCAAAACTTCTGTTTTTTTTAAGTAATTCTTCTTCATGAGTTGTCATGTTATTTAATCTGTTAATTTTGAAATTTACAAATGAATCACTAAAATTCCTTTCATATTCTGTAAAATTAAGAACTTTTGTAATAACTTTATTTTCTGAGTAATCAATTTCATTTTTTTTCTCCTTTATAACTGAAATTTTTGGAACATTCAAAAAATTTACTTCTTGATTCTTTTCTTTTCTTTCTTCCAATATTATATTTTTTAAATCATTATTATTTTCATTAATCACTTTTATGTTATTTGAGTAAATTATTTCAGGTTGATTTTGAAAAGATATTTTATCACTATTATATACATTTTGTTCTTTTTTGACGTCATCTAAGAATAGTACCGTACTTTGTTCATCTTTTTTCGTATTCTCATTATATTCATTATTTTTGCTATTATGATTATTATCATTTTTTTCAATGTTATTTTTTTTTGGATCATCAAACTTTTTGTCCTCTTCTAATTCATCCATAAAAGTTACCCCTTTTTTTTTCACCTTTTTCTTATTTTCATTATTTGAATTCTCATTAAATATTTTGACATCATCTGAAAACATTAATTTTTTTTTTGTATTTTTATCCTTTCTGTTATCATCCCATTTTTTATTTTGTAAAGATATATTTTTGTTTTCTAATTGGATATTTTCTTCATCCATTATTTTTGATTCATTTGAAAAAGTTATTTCATTTAACATTTTTTCATTTATATATGTGTCCATAACATTGCTTGTATGTTTTTTTTTCACATTTGAATTATTTTCTTCGCAATATTCTTCAAGTATATCTGAAAACATAACTCCTTTTTTTTTCTTTTTTTTCATATTTTTTAAATTTTCTTCATTATTAATATTATCATCCGTAGGAACATTTGTTTTCATAATTTCAGAATTATTCAAATTAATATTTTTATCCACATATGAAAAATCATTATTATCATTTTTATAATTTTTATCATTATCATACATATTGTCATGTATTGATAATGTATTAGTCGATGAGTTTTGGGAACATTGACTTATCTGATTATCTTCATTTGAGGAATAACTTTTAAGTCTATACTCACCATTTACATATTTAAAATAAGAACTTGTATTAAGTGAATCATTTATTGAATCTTTTGAATTAACATAATTATCTAAAGATGTTGTACTATTATACTGTTTATATCTTTCGTTGTGATTTAATTTTTTTTGATTTGATTCGTTGTGATTTAATTTTTTTTGATTTGATTCGTTGTGATTTAATTTTTTTTGATTTGATTCGTTTTGATTTAATTCCTTTTCATTTTCACTTTCTTCCTTTTTCACATTTTCATTATTAACATCAAAATGAACAATTATATTTCCCAATGCTTTTCTAATATCTGAACTAGAAGAATAAACCGTTTTTTTACGATTAATAATAGTATATTTTCTGAGAGGATTTTTGGATATATATTTATTACTTTCACATGCAGATATATAAGCAAATGCGGGTGATAAGAAATTACAAAAAAGACCACAGATTAAACTTATATAATTAAAAGTGTCTGAAAATATTAAACCATTAGAAAATATCCATGCAAACAAAAAAGGAGCTACACAACCAAAAAAAAAGGCTAAATTATCGGAACATATATCCAGATTCATTAAATCATATCGCATCGATATTGAACCTGTAATAACTTTAGGAGCTACAGCAACAAAGTTAAAGATGTACAAAATAGATGTATTAATTTTCTGAAAGGAATTATTCAAACAAAATATTAACCCAAATATAAAATAAAATATACTAGTAAAAATGCTACTAAACCATATAGCTTTAGAAACATTAACTTCATCTGTTATTTCATTTCCCCATGATGGTATATTACTAACAAATCCGTAAGAATCAATAAAATTTGCAAACGTTTTTCCCATACAGTATGTTTTTATTCCTTCAATTTTACTTATCATATAATATAAATTTTTCAAAAATATCTTATTATTATTATTGTTATTATTATTATTATTATTGTTATTATTATTATTATTATTGTTATTATCTTCAGGTTTTGTTTTCATTTCCTCCTTTTTATCATACTGCAGATAATTTTTTTCCTCTTTAAATACTGTATTCCTCCTACTATTGACATCGTTAATTTTATACTTGTGACACAACACATTTTCATTATTTTTTGGATTGAATATTTGATATATGGTAAAAAAATAAGGGTTTCTAGGAAAATAATTTATTTTTATATTATTTGAACAGCGTGATAAAATGATATAATAAATGCTATAACGAAATATATATATCTTTTCTTTATATAAATGTGAAGGAATTTGGTAGAAAAATGGACACTTTTTTATATATTCCATATTATTATATTCATGTATATTTTTTTTTGTAGACATTTTAAATATGTTTTCTGTTTTTCTTTGTATGCTTTCTTTTATTTCAGTAGTTTCATAAAGATTATCTTTTCTATAAGGAAGTTCTGAAAGATAATCATTGGATATATTTTTTTTTTGTTCGGTTATACATTTCAATATTGGATAATCATGAAAAGATGGATTTTTATGTAGTTGTAATTTCTTTTTAAAATTATTAAGTTCATTATAACTATGATAATTTTTTATTAAATCTATTTCATAATGGGTTCTATTTAATATAAATTTATGGTATATATTCAAGTTTCTAATAGATGAAATAGGGGAAGGGTCTATATAATTTTGAGATAGTAAATAAATGGTTGAAGAAACAGATAAATACAAAAATGAACTCATAAATATCATAAAAACAACATATTGATAATTTATTGTTTCTTCTAATCCTTTTGAGGATAAATGAATACATATAATTGCATTAATAAGATAGCCAATAGTAAAACCTGATATCATTATTCTTTCATACCCTCCTGTACTTGTATAATAATATCCATTAAACATAGCATCTAAAAGATTTAAAGAACACTTTGTTATCTTTATTTGTGGATATATTTGAAATAATATAGTATATCCATATAATTTAATAATAAATATATCAATTATTTTCGATATGACTAGTATTCCACAAATATTGTTGCATATATTTCCTAAATGGTATAAAAAAGAAACAAATTTATATTTCTCATTAGACATAAAATATTTTATAACTGCACTATATTCAATTCTTTGTTCAAAGTTTTTGTTTTTTGGTATCATAGTCATAGCCCTTAAAATCATTAAGCTGCAAAAAACAGCTACCGAACACACGAACACATTCCCAAATATTACTGGGATCCATCCTACTTCATCTATTAAACTTGGAATATCAAATAGACCTACAGAAACGAACAAAAGGAAATAACAAATTAATATAAAAATAAATAAATAAATATAAATAAATATATATATATTTTGTACATGTTGTTTCTTTAATAATTTTAAACATTAGATTCAATTGTTAAAAAGGAAACTTAAAGTAATAAACATTTATATAACAATATATTCATGTGACTAATTTGTAATTTCTATTCAAACATTTTATTTTATTTTATTTTATTTTTTTACAAATTAAATTTATTAAATGGTAAATGTATTATTTTTATCTTTTACTTATTATATAAATAAATATACATTTATATATTTATAATCTATATAATTATACCTGAACCAATACTTTGATTAAATAAATATATAAAGGAAGCAAAAGGTCCAATAGTTTTTGTGTATTTCCATGTTATGGTACGAAATCTTTTTCTACTTCTTACAAATTTTTGTTTGTTATTTTTTTTATTATAATTTGAAAACCCTATGTTAGATAACCATTTTAGATTCATCTTCATAAAAAAAAAAAAAAAAAAAAAAAAAGAAGAAAAAAGAAAAAAGAAAAAAGAAAATGTTCAAAAAAACAAGCCAAAGTCACTTAAAAAAATATGTGATGTTATTCATTATGTATAGAAGTAATTTTTGTGTAATATATAACTTGAACATATAGAAAAACTTGTTATGTATTCATAAAAAAAAAAAAAAAAAGAAATATATATATATATATTAACATATTAATATATTGATATATTAACTTATACATATATATTTCCCAAATCTGGTAAACACAAAATCTATAGGTTTTTGTGTGCGTGCAATAATTATTACATAACAATATACACACTATTGATTAAAGAGAAAATGAATAAATATATAATTTGATTACATATTTATAGATTTATAAATTTTATAATATATATGATTTTTTTTTTTTTTTTTTTTTTTTTTTTTTTTTTTAATAACTTTTGAATTTTACTGAATTTTTTAATATCTACACAATCGTTTTAATTATACATAAAAAATATATGAAATTAATATATATATATATTGTAACATATGTGCTTGTTTTATAATTATATAAAACATACAAATGTTTATATATGAACACGTTATAAACATTCATAAAAAAAAGTACATTTTTTATAAAAGAAAAATATTTAAAAATGTTTTTATAATCTTTAATTTCTTATTTTGGTTTATTATATATATTTATTATTTTATTTAATACTTCCTTCTCATTTATTTATTTTTTATTTTGTAAGAAGGAATTATTATATTCAAGGACATTTAAAATATAAAAACATTACATTATATTAAAAAAAAAAAAAAAAAAAAAAAAAAAAAAAAAGGAAATAATTAAATATATAAATAAATGAATAAAACCTGAAAATGTTCCTTAATTCAATTATAATTTTATAGTTACATATGATTATTAAAGATAGAGCAAATATGTTCTAATAAAAAAAATGATCATAACATTTTCCTCTTTTATGGGAAAAAAATTTATTTCACACAAGCTCTATATTATTTTTAATAAATTGCTGCAATTTCTTCAGTACCATTAGTTTAATATACAGTATAAAAAAAAAAAAAAAAAAATAAAAAATAAAAAATAAAAAAATAAAAAATAAAAAAATAAAAAAATAAAAAAATAAAAATGTTTATTGTTATATTAAATAAATAATTCAGAAAATCAATTACAAAATGAAAAAAAAATAAAATATATATATATATATATATATATGTTATATTTGGCCTTAATTTTTTTATTCAAATATATTAAAACAATGTGTAAATAAATAAATCAATATATATATATATATATATATATCATTATGGATATTAAAAAAAATGTATGTTAAAAAATATTCTAAGGGAAAAAAAAAAAAAAATAGAGGAGCACTAAATTATTTTTATTTCGAATTAATGAAGACAAATTTTTTTTCTTTTTTTTTCCATTTTTCAACAATAAAAAATAATGTGATTTAAAATAGAGAAAAAATGAAAAACAAATTAAACAAGCAATATAATATAATATAATATAATAAATAATAATTCGTTTTGTTATTTTAAAATTTTATATAATATTAGAAATTTTTATTGTTTTTTTTTTTAAATATATAAAAAACATTTTTTATAATATAAATATATATATATATATATATATATATATATATAATATTTAAGGAAATATTAAAAGTGGGTTCATATATACATCATATTGTGTAATTAAAGTAATATTTTTATATTCAGTCAAAAAATAAATATATGTTATAATAAAATACTTAAGTGAAAAAATAGGTAAATATAATACATATAATATATTTTTATTTATTTTATATTATTATAATAAGGAAATTATATTTTATATGGTTTCAATTTTTTTTTTCTTTTTTTTTTTAAATAAGAGGAATATTTTATTTATATATTTTATTTTAATAAACATATTATATTCTAATATAAAAAATAATTTTTTTTATATAAATTCCCTGGAGGTAGTAGGAAGATTATTTAATGTATTATATATTATATATATTATAAAATATTCATATTCAAATTAAATATATAGTACCATTATATTTAAAAAAAATAAAGTAAATAAATATATTATATATATATATATATATATATATATATATATATATTATATATTTATTTAGTTTATTTTTTTTATATCATTAAAAAAGAATAAGAAATATGAATAAAATTATACATAATATTTTTTGTAGACTTTTTCGATTTTTTATTTTTTCAATATATTTATAATATAAAAATAAACATTTGTGATTTTATTTTTTTTTAATTACTTTATAATATTTTACTTTTTTGGTTATATATAACGATTATTTTAAAATGTTTTTAATTATATGATAAAAAAAAAAAAAAAAAAAAAAAATTTATATATCTATATCTTTATATATATGTTTCCTTTTTTTTTTTTTTTTTTTTTTTTTTTTTTTGTTTATAAATTTATGAATGGTTCATAATATTATTTTTTTATTTCCTATAATTTAATTTCATTTTACTTAATTTTTTATAAAATGTCATATATGTTATACCATTTACATAGCGGCTGGGACGTTGACCAAGCTATATTAAGCGAAGAAGAAAGATTAGTTTGTATTCGTTTTGGTCATGATTATGACCCAGATTGTATGAAAATGGATGAGTTATTATTTAAAGTAGTAGAAGACATAAAAAATTTTTGTGTTATTTATTTAGTAGATATTACAGAAGTTCCTGACTTTAATACTATGTATGAATTATATGATCCTGTTTCTGTTATGTTTTTTTATCGAAACAAACATATGATGATTGATCTAGGTACTGGAAATAATAATAAAATTAATTGGCCTATGAATAATAAACAAGAATTTATTGATATCGTAGAAACAATTTTTAGAGGTGCAAGAAAAGGAAGAGGTTTAGTTATATCCCCAAAAGATTATTCAACCAAATATAAGTACTGAATTATTATAATGTTGAAAAGTATAGATACATATATATATATATATATATATATATATATATGTATAGTTGTCAATATATGCTATTTTATTATTTATTATTTATTATTATTTTTTATTTTATTTTATTTTATTTTTTTTTGTTTTATTGAAATATAAAAATAATGTTATATCATAATGAAAACATCTATTTTTTATATGGGATATACTGATTTAATATGTAATTCACTCAAATTAAAATGTTATGTTTTTTTTTTTTTTTTCATTTTAAAAAAAAAATATATATATATATATATATATATATATATATGTATAACCTTTTGGAAAAACATAACCATATAACAAATTAATATTTTAAAAATAAAAAATATTCATATATATATTTTTTTGTAAAAATAAATTTATTTGTTCTTGTGTTAAAAAAAAAAAAAAAAAATATATAAAAGAATTAATAATTTAAATGTAAAAATTTTGCATTTCTTTTTATATTTATTCTTATAGGAATTTTATTTTTTTACACATCTATAACACAAAAAAATTTCAACAAATATTATAACAAATGTATACACAAAAAAAAAAAAAAAAAAAAAAAAAATGATGCATAGGAATAATAAATTAATATGAAACCATAAATGATAACAATTTAAAATTTTAAGGGAAATGAATATTGACAAAATTAATAAGGAAGAATAATAAAAAAAAAAATAAATAAAAAGTAAATATTCTTGGTAAAAATTATTACATTATTCATTTTACATGAGTAAAAAAATATATATACATAAATATAAATAAATATATATATATATATATATATATATATATGTTGTTATAGAGATAATACACATGGTATAAAAAATTATAACTTTGTACTATGAAAAAAATTAATTTAAAGATTACAAACGAAAAAAAGAAATATATATATATATATAATTATTTATTTATGAATTTTTTTTTTATGAATCCATTTTTATGTTTAATATTATGTTTTACACATTTTTGAGGTTGCAAAAAAAAAAAAAAAAATAAAATAAAATAAAAAAAAAAATAAATAATTTCGACAAGTTTTATAAAGATTATTCCGTTTTATTAAGAAAATAAAAGTCTGCAATTTGAAATAACAGGTTCTTATTTACAGGTATATTATGTCGTATATATGATTTATTTAGTTTAATAACTTCATAAAAAATGATACACACATTTTCATTTTCCTCCATAATATTTTTTTTAAAGAGAACAGAATTAGGATATATACTAACAACTTGATTTAATTTTATAATTTTGAGTTCAGTTTTATTAACAGGTAAAGCAGCATTAGTAAAAAATGCACTGACAATACTTTTTTTAATATTATTTATGGATTCATGATTTTCAATACCACAAGTTGTAATGGGTATATCAATTTTTTCACATATACTTAATAGTTGTGTTTTTACATCTTTAACTTTAATAAGTGTATGATATTGTAAAAAATGATCATAACAAAAGGAGGTAGAGAAATTATTTTCTTCACATTGTTTGTAAATATTTAAAAAGAGTAAGAAATCACCTCCACCTTCAATAATAAACATTTTTTTAATATTTTCTGCTTCTTTTTCTTTACCCTTTTGAACATAAAAAATATTATTAGCATGTGTTAACATGGATGCAACATTTAATATTTCATCAACACAATTATATTTTTCTGCAGCGGATAAAATCATTTTACTTGATTTTACATCTGTTGGAAATTCTGCCATTTTGCGTCCTGTCCTAGTCAAATTTCCTTCATCATTTAAAGCACCTAAAGAATATAAAAGTTCTAATCCTTTAATAATAACAATTGGAGAAGGAGGATCTAAAAAATCAAAATTAATAATATCATCCATACCTAAACTTTTTAATAACAATATCATACTACTAATTTCACATCTTTGTATTTCAGGAATTGAATTATCACTTAAATCAATAAATGATTTTTTTGTAAATAATCGAAAACATTTCCCATCTCTTTTTCTTCCTGCTCTACCTGTCCTTTGATTCACTGATGCTTTAGAACATGGTAGAGTAACTAAAGATTCTATACCTGAATTCGGGTTATATATTTTTTGTTTACATAAACCTGAATCAATAACATATACAATATTGTCTATAGTTATACTCGTTTCACAAATATTTGTTGATAAAATAATTTTCCTTCTTATTTTATTATTCGTATTTATTCTTTTAAGTTCTTCTATTTCTTCGTTAATATTTCTTTTATTCTTACTTTGTGACACATTCATTTTGGAATTATTACCTACATTATTTTTATCATTTTTATCATTATTTTTTTCATTTTTTTCATTTTTATAATTTTTATCATTTTTATCATTTTTTTCATTTTTATCATTTTTTTCATTTTCACCATTTTCATCATTTTCATCATCTTTATGGTTTTTATTCCTTTCATCCTTCTTATCATTAATATCTTCTAAAAACTTCATATTGTCTTCTTCAG
>NC_037284.1:1307500-1342500 GCF_000002765.6 Plasmodium falciparum 3D7
TATATATTTTATAAGAATATGTTTTCAAAACGCGTATCTGCTATATGACCAAAAATAACTGCATTTTATTTAATTTTTTTTTTTTTTTTTTAAGATATAATAAAGAAATAATAAAAAATTACAATATAATAAAATATATATAATATGACTTTAACAAAATTCATTTTGATCTATAGGATATACGAACTGCATACATATTAATTTTTTCTTAAACAAAAAAAAAAAAAAAAAAACCTGTGAAAAATATAAGTACACATTGTAAAAGCATATATATATATATATATAATATATACATATATATATTTTTATATTTATTTATTTATATAAATAAATATTAAAAAAAAGAACCATATTTATAATTTCCTATAATAAAAATTTTGTTATACCATATGCGATATTTTTTTTTGTTTCATTTTAAATATATAGAGATTATAAATATCCATACATTCATACATATTTCTTTCAGTTAATATCGTCATTTTCATTTTTTAATACTTTATAATAAAGGAAAAAAAAAAGAAAAAAGAAAAAAAGAAAAGGGCAAAACATCAAATGATTATATAACATTTTTTTTTTTTTTTTTTTTTTTTTTTTTAAATATTTAAATCTTTATATTTTTTTATATTTATTAATATAATAAATAAATATATCTTCCCAAAATACCTATGAGTTTTTTGTCATACACATATGTATATCACTATTCTTATAAATTATAAATAATATATACATAAAAATATATACAGCATCATAAAAAAATATATACTTGATCAAATGTTCATTTTTTTTTTTTTTTTATTATATACAAAAAATTTGTATGTTCAATTATTTTTAGTGGCTAATTTTGTATTTTTCGTAAAATAATCAATTTATATATAAATGTGGTTTTTTTTTTTTTTTCCTTTTTGTTTTTATATAAAATTATTATTAACATATATAAAAATTAAATATACACATATATATATATATAATATGAATGTACACAAAAAGGTAATACATGTAATATACGTAAAAAAAAAAAAAAATACAGGTATATTAATCTATATATATAATATATATAATGTATTATTTAGTACTTTATTTTTTTTTTTTATAAAATCAGTTTGTTATTTTATTATTATTTTAAAATGCAAATTTGCTTATGTATTACAAAAAAAAAAAAATATACTCATATATATATATATATATTATGATTTATATATAAATGTTCTTTTATATATATATATATATATTTTTTTTTTGATATTCTTTTGGTTTGTAACTATACCTACGTAAATAAAATATACATATTTTTTTATATTCATATAAATATATGTATGTTCTTAGGAAAAATAAAATATTATATATATGTTCTTTTTTCTTTTTTTTTCATTATTTATATTTTCACGTAATAAATAATACAATGAAAAAAAAAAAAAAAAAAAGAATAGAAAAGAAAAGAAAAAAGAAACAGAAAAAAAAAAAAAAAAAGGATATGGATAATTCAACGTGGAATCATATTTTTATAATTCATAAATATATTTATGTTTCATTGTTAAAAAATATTTTTTTTTTGTCATATATATATATATATATATATAATATATTTTTTTTTTCTTATAATTAAATGAGCATTTCCTCTTTTTTTTTTTTTAAGAATATATTAATTTAAAAAAAACAATACAAAAATTATGGAAAATATTTTTTTAAATATATATATTTTTTTAATACAATTATATATATATTTTTTTATTTTAAAAACATGCATAAAATATAATAGTATACGTTCATATATACTGTTTATATCTTTTTATTATTTAATAAAAATGTAATTATATTTTTCACCTAAATATTTGAATACATGCCCTAGGGTAATAAATATTATGTATGTATTTTATGCATATAATATTATAAAGATAAAATATATATATATGTATATATATACTGTTTATTTATTTATTTTTTTTTATTTCTAAAAAATTTTCATATTTTCTCATTATAATATATTTTACATACAAATGGAAAAAATCTAATATATTTTTTTTTTTTTTAAATGAAGGTATATACCTTCTATAGACACAAAATTAAAGGTGAAAAAAAAAATAAATAAATATATAATATTATATTTTAAAACATACACGTGATAAATACATATATATATTATAATATATATATATTTATATATATATAATATTTATAAATAATATATATTATATAATTATATTTAAATGGTTAAGAAAAGATATTATATTATATATATTATATATATATATATATATATTACTTTTATTTTTATTTTACAAGTATTTTCACTGCATTATATTTATATAAATAAATTATTTCCATTTCCTATGATATGTAGAATAGATATATAACATATACATTTTTTTAATATTTTTTTAATTTTTTTTAATATATTATTATTTTTTCTTTTACCTAATATTTTAAAATACATTTTTTATTTTATGTATATTTTTTCGTTATAAATAAGGCATATTATATTAAAATTTTCAATTTATTTTTTATTATACATACTGTTTATTATAAAATAATAACCTATATATATTTATTATTATATATTATATTATAATATATATATATATATATATATAATATATATAATATTATTATATAATATTATTATATAATATATATATAATATTATTATATGTATAGATTAAAAAATATATCGTTGTATTATTTATTTTTTCTTTTTCTTTTATATTTATATTTATATTTTGTTGTTTTATGTATCTCCCTTTTTCTTTTTATATTTTTTTTTTTATTTCCTTTTTGTTTTATTTTTCCTTTTTGTTTACTTATCTTTTTGTTTTTGTTTTTTTTTCTATTTTTCATTTAATTGTTTTTTATGAATTTTTTTTTTTAAAATATTTCCGAGGAATTAAAAAAACAAAAAAAAAAAAGTTAAATGTATATATATATATATATATATATATAATAATATATTAGAAAGAAGAAAAGTAAGGTATTTTCTTTTTATTATTAGGAAAAATTTTATAAAACAATAAAAAAAATTATTTGAAAAAATGTATTTATATTATAATATACAAATATATATTATATATTATAATAAGAAAAAATAACATTTATATATAATATAATATAATATATATATATATATATATATATTTGTTTTTTACAATGTTTCTGTAATATGTTTTTAAAAGATACATAAATATATTTATTGTATAAATATTTTAATGTATTATTTATAAATTATATTTATTTTATTATTATTTTATTTTATTTTATTTTATTATTTATTTATTTTATTTTTTTTCTTTTTGATATAAACTAATTTTTTATAATAAAGAATATATATTGTTATATATAAATATATATTTCATAGTTTATATATAAAAAAAAAAAAAAAAGAAGGGTACATATTATATATAATATATATATATATATATAATATTTATAATTTATACATTTTTTTTTATTCTAATGTTTATGTGTATATATATAATATTAGATTTATAGACGTTTTATAATATTTATTTTAAATGAATACATATATGTGTATATATAGTAAAATGTATTTTGTTAATATAATATAAAATTATATATTTGTGTATTATATATAAATATATTTTTAAACGTTGAAAAAAAAAAAAAAACTTTTAAGTATAATTTATATACCTTTTTATATATATTACTTGTGTACTTCATTTATTTTCAGCTGAAGATTTTATATTTCACAACAAAATAAATTATTTAGATTAATACATATAAATTATTTATTAGTTTATGTGAAATATAAAATGATATATGTTTAAGTTATTTATTATTATTATTATTATTTTTTTATTTTTTTTTTTTTATTTTATTATTATTTTTTTTTTTTTTTATCTATGAAGGTAATATATATTATAATAGTAATTTATAATTTACTTTTTATCGCTACCTTCATTTAGAAAATTAAAAAAAATTTTGAATAATTTTTTTTTTTTTTACATTTATATTGTTATATATATAATATACTATTGTTAGAGTATTTATATATATAATTATATAAATGTGTTTTTTTTTTGTTTTTTTTTTATAGTATATAGTTATATTATTATATATATATATATATTGTTTATATATATAATATTTTGATATATTCTATGAAGAAATATATTTTATATTTTGATCTTATATACATATATATAATAATGTGTATATGCTATATATAAGTTTTTTTTTTTTTTTTTTTTTTTTTTTTTAAATAATATATTTTTAAGTAAAATAAAAAATAATATATGTATGCATATATTATTATTTTCTTGATTGAAGTTTTTTTTTTTTTTCTTTCTTTCTTTCCTTCTTTCTTTCTTTTTTTTTTTTTTTTTTTCCACTTTTTTATATAAATAAATTTATTCTTATTTTTATTTCTTACATGTTTATATTATATATATAATGTATATATATATATATTATTTATATTTATATGTTTTAAGAAAAGTTACATATAAAATATAAGAAAAAAAAAGAAAAAAAACAAAAAAAAAGAAAAAAAACAAAAAACAAAAAAAAAAAAAAGTCAATTTCACTAATATATAATTTATACATATGTTTTATGTGTTATATATGAGTTTGAATATTTGTTAAAAAAAAAAAATATATATATATATATATATATATATATACTTAATTTTTTATTTATATATTATATTATATATTGTGTTTATATATATAAACCTTTATATTTTAAAATTTATAAATATATAGTATTTTATATACCTATGAATAAATAAATAAATAAATACATTATATATATATATATATATATATATATAATATATTATATATATAGTAAATAATGTATTATTTATGTACCTATTTTTGAACTACATGTATTATATATAAAAAAAAAAAAAAAATTAAATAGTGTTATATGTGTATTTTATTTAATGAATCACACCTATTTTTTTATATTATATAAATTTATATATTATATATATATATATATAATATTTTCATACTTATTATTTTTTACAAATAATATTTAAATGTTTGATTTATATATTCAAACACACCTATGTTTTTATTTTAATGTTTTTTTTTTTTTTTTTTTTTTTTCATTGTTATTTTTTTTTAATCATTTTAGCTTACACACAAAATTTTGTTATAAATATTTATATATCATAAAGTTCTTATATGCCCCAAAAAAATATATATATATTTATTTATATTATCTTATATATATGAATTGAATAGAGAAAAGAAGAAAAAAGTAATATATATTATATATATATATATATATGTACTTAATATTTCTTATTTTATATGTTTTTCAAAAATATGATTAGTTATGTTTGAGAATGTGTATATAATATTATTTTGAATTTTTTGTATATGAACCCCATTTTTTTAAATAGTAATAAATATAAGTGATATATAAATATATATATATTATATATAATAAATATATAAGATTATTTTGTGTTTAATATATATATATTTATATTTGTGTAAATGAGCTTTTTTTTTTTTTTTTTTTTTTATTTAATTCTTTTCTTCTTGCAAGTTTAAAATAATACATGCTTATATAATAAATAAAGATATATATATATATATATATATATATATTTATATATATAACATTTATTATATATGTAAAGAAAAAAACGAAAAAAATATTATATTGTTATATATATGTGTATTAATATGAAAAAGGGGTAAGTTATGTACTTGAAAAAAAAAAAAAAAATATATATATATATATATATATTATATATATATATAAATATGTTATATATAGTATATATTTGTTATAACAAATGAGAAACACAAAAAGAGAATGTATATTATAATATGTAAATATATATATACACACACACCAAAGCAATAGATAAATAAGTATTATAAAATAAGATATATATGTAATATAAATAGATATGTGAATTTTTATATTTTCATGTTTATTTGTGATTAAGATACACTTAAGATAAAAAAAAAAAAAAAAAAAAAAAAAAAAAAAAAAAAAACCTAAAATAAAATAAAAATAAAAATAAGAATAAAAATACGAAATTAATTTATTTGTAATTTTATTTAATTATTAATTATGAAAAGTTTGATTTTTGTTTTAATAATTATTATTGTTTTAATATTATATGTTATTTTAATATTTTATTTCCATTTATGATTTTACATAATCTTTTTTTATTTAGATATAATTTATATATAATTTATGATTGTTCTTTTCTTTAATATATATATATATATATATATATTGTATTTTTTTAAAAAGAAAAAGATATATATTAAATATATTTTTTCTTATTATATATATTTAGAAAAGCATATGATGTTATATATGTATATAATAAGAACACACATATATTTAATTTAAAATTAATATGTGTATATAATAATATAAACATGATATGCTAATTTTTTTAATTACCAGAATAATATATATAAAGAAAAAAGTTGACGAATTTTTAATATTACATTTTTAAATTTAATTATAAAGTATTGTTGTAAAATATATTATATTATATGTATATATTATGACCTTATAATTAGTTTTTAGTTTTTAGTTTTTACTTTTTGTTATTATTTTTTTTTTAAAATAGATATAAAAGAATAAATTGCAGGGGAACCTGATTTTTTTTATGATATTTTTTTAAGATTGTTTATTGTATTGTTGTTTATTTTATTGTTGTATATTTTATTATAGTTTATTTTATTTTTTTTTTTCCATTACATGAAAAAAAAATATATTATATATTTATACATAAAAGTATACATATGTGTGACTACATTTTTGTACATCATTTTTTAAATATACCTTACGTTTTTTCCTTATTGTGAGAATAATATAAAATTGTTTTTTTTTTTTATTTATTATAGTACTTATTAGAATTTTGTGATTTCAATATTTTTACATCTGACAGGAATATTTCTTATATTAAAAAATTTTTTTTTTTTTTCTTTTTTTTATGTTTGTATTTATTTGATTATATGATATTATAATTCGTATTAATATAAATAAAAAGTTATTTTTATATATATATATATATATATATATGTATATATATTATATTTGTGTGTTTATATATTTTTGTAATTATTTAAAAATATTTTAATTGTTAAATTGTTTTATAAATTTATTAATATTTAATTGTTCTTTCTTTATTATTTTTTTTTATTTTATTTATATATATATATATATATATTTTATTTTAATAATTTTTATGTTAAAAAAATGGAAGAGACCACCAGAACACAAGTTGAAATTATAAAAAAGGAAAATTCTTTTGTAAAAGGAAATATACAGGTTGATAAAAAAAATGAGAAGAAAGAAAATTGTACAAATAATAATGATAATGTAGGGAAAAATACGAATACAAATGGAAATGGAGAAGGTAGGTATTTATTCAGCCTATTAGATCGTTTAAATAATTTTAAAAAATTAAAATTAAAAACATCAGAAAATGATGCAAGTTTATCTAAAGAGAATAAGGTCATAGATAATGACATCCAACAAGTACCAGAAGGCGGAGCAGAAAAAAAAGACCATAATAATAATAAACTTGATAAAATGATAGAAAAGGAGTCTCAAATTATTGAAAAGGAGACTCAAATTATTGAAAAGGAAACTCAATTTATTGAAAGGAAGTCTCAAATTATTGAAAAGGAGCCTCAAATTATTGAAAGGAAGTCACAAATTATTGAAAGGAAGTCACAAATTATTGAAAGGAAGTCACAAATTATTGAAAAGGAGACTCAAATTATTGAAAAGGAGTCTCAAATGATCGAAAATGACGATCCAAGAATTTTAAAGGATAATCCATTGAATGAACAAAATGATAACAAGAGTAATAATGTGTGCACCCTAAATTATATAAAAAAAAAAACCTCTTTGGATAATGACCATAGCAGAATTATTAAAAATAACGAACCCAAAGAACACATAAATCAAGAAGCACTTGTTAGAAGCAAGAACCCATATGCTGAATCTAAATTAGAAAAAATAGAACAACTATTTGAAGAAATAAAAAAACAAGAAGATTTATATGTTGATGAAATAGGTAGACTATTATTATTATCTTTCGATAATTTGTGTACTCTTCTTGTTGACCAAATTAAAGATGTAAAACTTGGAAGTAAAGATATAGAAATGTTTTTAAGAGGAGAAATCGAGAAAATAAAAGATAATAATAATATGTTAAATAGATATTTAATAAAAATGCAGAATGAAAAGAATGATATGTTATTTAATATGAATGATAACATGTTGAATGATATTAAAATATCTTTTTATGACATTTTTGAAAAAATGTTAAATGGTGAATATAAAAAAGAATTTGAAGAACATATAAAAGAAGATAAGAATAAAAGAATTATATATATAATTTTATGTAAGAAGCAAATTATTTATATTTTAGAGGAGTTATATAAAAATGTTTATAAGAACAAAATAAAGGATGAAAAATATATAAATAAATTATATAATATGAATAAATTTATGTATATATTAAATAAAGCAAATAACAATTCTTTTAATAATAATATAGTTGAAAAGAAGAATCATATCATTGTAAATCATGTAGAAAATTTAAAAAGAGAAACCGAACAGGTAGAAAGTGTTTTAGAAAATGTTATTGAAAATGTGTTAGATGATGAAGAACAGTCATTTGAGAAAAAGGAAAAAATAAATAAAATCATGGATAGAAATTTTCTTGAAGATAAATATGTTGAAAAAATAGATCGTATACATGATTCAGATATATTTGAAAATAACCATGTATTGAGTAATGATACTAATGTTAGTTTAGAAAGTAATGCAAGTAATAAAACGAACCAAATAAATAAGTTGAACTTAAATAAACAAATATCTAACTGTTTTAGTAAGGATAATAATAATAATAATGAAACACAATTCAGTTTGTCTACATGTTTAACAGAATCATCTTTTATGGATAAAAAAATGAAAGAAAATAGTTCAAAAGAAACAAATATTACAAATGAAAATCAAAATGGTGAGGACTATTCGAATGATATTTTAAATAATAATGATAATATGAATAATGTTCATTGTGATAATAGTACTTTTATGAAAATACATTATAATGACCAATTTAATAATCACTACCCCATCACCATTAATAATAATAATAATGATAGTAATAATAATAATATGTACAATAATATGAGCAATAATATATACCATAATATTAGCAACAATAATAACAATATTAGTAATAATAATATGAATAATAATATGAACAATAATATGAACAATAATACCACCAATATTAATAACAATAACCAATTTAATCATACACATTTTAATAATAATTTAATTAATCAATATAATGATCAATATAATATTCCATTGAATAATCATTTAAATAATCAGCTAACGACTCAAGGAAATTGTAATATGAATAATGAACTATCAAAACAACTATCGAACCAATTTAATAACCAAGTAAAGAGTCCTTTAAATAATATTGTAGGAAGTGCAAATAATTTAGTTAATGAATACTTTAGTGATATGATGGTTTATATTTCTTGGGTACCTAAGAGTGCTAGGTGTCAATATCCTAGGGAGTTACCAAAAAGTGCAGCTGAACGAAATAAACTAAGTGAATATATCGTAGCTAAAGAACAAATGTTGTATATTTTAAGAGTGATGGGTTATGACGAAATAGATAATATTTATTTCCATCCACCAAAAGGGTCACATATAAAAATAAAATTTAAAAGTATGATATGTATGAATAATTTTTTGAAAGCGTATAAAAATACTCCTGATAAATGGAAAGAAGATATGTTTCGATTTTTTAATATTCCTTTGAGAAGTAGTATATCTGTTCGTGATCTTAGAATTGAAAGAGCTGTTCCCAGATCATCTGCAGCTGAATTTAAGAAGATGAAAAAGTTGAATAAAAATTATCAAGATTTATTTTTATTTAAGGATAATTTTAATGTATGTGAAGAAGACATGGATACTATAGAGAATATGGAAAAATTAGATTTCCATTATGATACATATAATAAAAATGTGATATTACAAAATAAAAATGATATTACCATGAATAAACTTTTAAATGAAGATAAAAATAGTCTTTCCAATATGAAAAATGCAAATATAAATATTCATGATGAAAACTATCCTAATAATAATATTAATAATATTAATAATAATAATAAAAATAATAATATTATTTTATTAGATGAACATCACCACCACCACAATAATAATAATAATAATAATAGTAATAATAATAATAATGCCATTGTGAATAATTCTTTATCCATACCAGTTGCTGGAATTAATAGTTATTATGCACCTGGTGTAAATGTACATGGATTTTTAGGAAGTAATAATGCTGTTATGATGAATAATACCATAACAAATAAAACTAATAATGATTTAAATAACCTATGTAGTAGTAGTACCGGTGCAAAAAATTATATGAAAGATATTAATAATAGATTATTTGTAGGAACAAAAATAGATAATAATACTCTGAATATAAATACTGATCATTTTAACACAGACGTTATGAAAAATATACATAACACCCTTACCACAACAACAACTACTACTATGATAAATAAAAATGAAAATGATATAATGAATTATAATAATTTGAATCATAATAATACTATGTTTGCTTCTAGAACCTCATCATCAAGAAATAATAACAACAATATTAATATTAATAGTAATATTAATGTGAACAATAACAATAATAATAATAATGTTAATAATAATAATAATAATATTAATAATAATAATGGTAGTAATAATATGTATCTTCTGAAAAATAAAAGCTTGAATAGAAATGGTTCTATTTTATCTAATCTTAATTTTTTGAATACGAACAATTATAACAACAACAATAATGATAATAATAACAATATTAATAATAATAATAATATTAATAATAATAATAATATGCTGAGTAGTGCTAGTGTAAATTTAAATAACGCCAACCTCAATAATATAAATAGTAACACCATAAATAATAATACTAACATGAATAGTACCAACATAATGAATAATAATATTTTAAGTAATAACATATTAAGTAACAATAATGTGAATAATACAAATAAAGATTTTTTGGCAAATAATTTCAATCTTAAGAAAAACACACATTATGCTTCTCTTACAAGCAATGGAAATAATATGAATTTATTGAATGAACAATTTATTTCATATAATAGTAATACTGAAAATATTAATAATATGAATAGTAATAATATGAATAGTAATAATATGAATAGTAATAATATGAATAGTAATATTATGAATAGTAATAATATGAATAGTAATAATATGAATAGTAATAATATGAATAGTAATAATATGAATAGTAATAATAATCATATTAATAATAATCATATTAATAATCATCATATTAATAATCATCATATTAATAATCATCATAGTAATAATCATCATATTAATAATCATCATATTAATAATCATCCTGGTAATCATAATATGAATGCACATGCTGATAAAAATGTTGCATATGTAAATCCTTTAAATAATAATATAGATATAAATAGTAAAAAGGAAAATAATTTACTTTTGGCAAATTATAAAAATAGCTATTTGAATAATACTAATAGTGGTAGTAATACTTTTTCAAATTGTGGACAAAGGGTTAATCAATTAAAATGTTTAAACACTTATAATAATAAATTGAATGAAGAATTATTGAATGAAGAATTATTGAATGAAAAATATGTAAATAATGAGGATTTAAAAGATGATTTGAAAAATTTAATTAATATAGATTTTATTAACGATATTGATATGGAATATGAAGAAAAACATTCATATAATAATGAAACTTTTTTAAGAACATCAAATTCTAGTTTATTACAAAGACACACATATCCAAAGAATTTCCCATCACCTAATGAAAATACTTTACTTACAGTTGTTTCCTCTACATCCAATAATGGTAACATTAATAAAATGAGAGAATACCAAACAAATTATGACAAACTTCCATATAATAATGTTATGAATTGTGATGAACAAAATTATATGATGAATTTTAATCAAACAAATAATGATAATAATAATGATAATAATAATGATAATAATAATAATAATATGTTTCATGATGATTTTCCACATACTAATCTACAATTAAATAGTAGTAATAATAATAAGCTTCTTCATTTATCGAGTTTTAATAGTAGTACTCCTACTAATGGTGCTATCGTGATAGATGATTTTAATTATTATCAAGATGACAAATTTAACGTACATAACAATAATAAGAAAATTTTATATACAAACTATTATAATTCTTGTGAAATGCCTAGTCCAAATTCTAATATGAAAAATAATCAAAATACAACATTTAATATGGATGCAACAATTAATGATAATTATACACATATGGAAAATATAAAACATAATAATAACAATAGTATCAACATTAATAATAATAATAATAACTCTTTATATAGAAGTACTTTAAATCCAAAAAATTTTTTGAATGATTTAACCTTAAATAATAATTATACTAATTATGATGATAATTTTAAAGATATCAAAAAAAATGATGAAAAAATGAGAGATTATAATATCATCAAAGTTAATGATGAGGATAACAAAAATTTTCTAAGTTACCCTTTTCATGCATCTTCACACATAGATACTGATCAAAATTTTACAAACAGTTATGTAAACTTTTTTTAAAAATGAAATATGTTATATATATATATATATATATATATATATATATATATTGTGCATTATAAATTATTACCGTATTATAAATATAAATGTAAATATAAATACATTACAGAGTTGGTAAGTATAAAACATTTAATGAGTAGTATTAAATAGTATTTTATCATTTTTTTTTTTTTTTTTTTTTTTTTTATAAATATACCAGCACATATTATCATGCCTGTCTTTCCCTTTTATTTTATATATACATTATTTTAAGTTTTAAAAAATATAAAAATATTGTAACTACGTAGTATATTTATTATATAACACAAACTTTTTAAATATATATGCCTGTAACCATTATATTATTTTATAATTTTTAAATATATTTTATAAATATTATTTTAATTTTTAATTTTTTTTTTTTTTTTTTTTTTTTTTTCTCTTAATGTTAAATGTATTGTTCTATAAATTTATGAAAATTATTATTTCTTTTTTTTTTTTTTTTTTTTTTATATTTATTATTATTTTATTAAAATTTCTTATGGATTTCAAAATAATCAAAAATGTTTATATATATTATATATATATGACATATTAATCCGAATTATATATTAATATAAATAACTTTGTTCTTGTTTTATTTTTTTTTAATTTATAAATACGAACAATAATAAGAAATAAATTATATTTTTAACCTTGTTAAAAAAAAGTAAATTTTAATATATTTTTAAATATATATAATAAATAATACATTTTATATTTTTGTGAAATTATATGGTGGTTATAACGATATATATATATAATATTATATATCCAATTAAAAGCTTTCTTTATTTTTTCATTAATTTAAATATTAAAAAACAAATGATCTTTTGTTTTATAATTAAGATACTATTATTATATTTTATTACATTTATAATTATATCATATATATATATATATATATATTTTTTAAATTATTATGAATATTTTATTTATTTTTATATCCTTTTAAAGAATGTCGAAAAAAATATGTTCTAAATACTTATAAAATATATGTTATATATATATTATATGACATAAAAGATATTATTAAATATGTACGAGTGAATATATTATATATATATATATTAGTTTTATTATATAATTAAGTATTATTTTACTTTTATTAATGATTTTGGTAGTTTCATAATTTTTATTGTGTAATTATAATATATAAAAACATGTATACATTTTATTATATGTGATATAATGTATATTTAAAAACTGTAGTTATTTTTTAAATTGATTTTAATTAAAGTATTAAAAATATGAATTGTAATTAATCATAAAGCTTTATTATCATTGTATATATTATATATATATATATATTATATTGCATTTATTTTATTTTAATTTTTTTTTTTTTTTTCTTTCTTACTGTAATGTTTTTAGTTCATTGTAGATTTTTTTAATTTTGTATTACTTCTATATAATTAATTTTTATTTAAATTGAAATTAAATTCAAAAAGATTTAACAGATGTTTTAGTTGTTTTTTTTTTTTTTTTTCTTTTGTATTAACTTTATTATTATTATATTAATTTTTTTTGTATTTTACTCTTTTTTTTTTTTATTTGAAATGAGGGGAAATAAACACGTTCCTTATTTAAGGAATATATTATTATATATTTTAATAATACAAATGGTAATATTTCTCCAATAAAATAAGAGAAAATATGTACATACATATATTTATATATATATATATATATATATATATATATATATATATATGTATATTTAATAATATATATATTTAATAATATATATATTTTTTTTGCACATATTTATCATATGTATGATTTATAAAGATGCCTGACACAAAATATGAAAATTTACTTCAATATGATTTAAAAATATATAGAAATGATATATTAGAAAAAGAAAAAAAAAAAAATGATTTAAGAAATATTTTATTTTTTCCATCTTTATTTTGGTTTAATGGGCAATTTTGTCCACCCATTCCTGTTGTAAAATATTATAGCAATTTGTGTGCTTTCAAAGTAAAAGATTATGTGACATGCTCAATACATAAATTTAGTGTAATTATAAGAAGAATTGTAAAGAATGAAATAGTACATGTTAATATGTTTAATGAGAAGAAAGTTTTGTCATGTGTTTTTTATATAAATATTGATTATATATTAAAATTATCTAATATTATAAACAAATATATGCTATTGGATTTTGTACCTTTAACTACTTGTTTAGTTGAAAAAGAAAATGAACTTATAAAATATACTTATAAAAAAAATATTTCCTTATCGTATAAATTATTTTGTTATAATGAAAAAAATGAAATTCATTTGTTTGATGTCGAAAAAAATAAATCGCTTTTAAGCTTTAGTGAAAAAAACCAAATTACTTGCTTAACATTTAATTTTTTATATATAAGTAAAAAAAATAGTTTATATAATAAATTATTCAACGATATATATGATGAAAATAAAATAAAAATCGTGGACATAGATAATATTGATAAACAAATTGTAACAAAGAATATGTACTGTTTTGAATTATCACAAGATAAAATAAATAATACTTATAACACTTGTAAAGATAATGAGAAACATTTAAAAATATTCAAAAATCTTTTTTATCTATTAATTTATGGAGATGATCAAGGAAATGTCTATTTTTTTGTTCCTCAAAAAAATGTGAAAATCAAAAAAAAATTAAGAAATGAAAAAATTAATCTTATAGAAACAAATGTTAAAGAATATTTTAAAGTACAAAATATAAATGATTTATATCATAATATTAAGAATAATCATTATATTTTTGTAGCTTATAAGGAATGTATCCAAGTTGTCCAATTTTATTTTTTTGAAATTTATTTTGTTATCAATTTTGTTCATGAAAAATTATATTCCATGACAACCAAATTTAATAACTTAGGACAAAATTATTTATCATTTTCTACCAAAAATTATGTAAAAATATATAATATTAATGAAATGAAAGAAATTAATTGTATAAATAATAATATAATACAAAAACGTGACGAAAACAATGAAAAGGAAAATATCATTTTACATGAAATAGATAAATCTAGTGAAAATCAAGAAGTAGAAGAAGACCAAGAAGAAGAAAAAAAAAAAAAAAAACATTGTTTAATTGCCTGCCCTGTTCAGAAATTACATGAACAGACAGGTGAAAAAAATATAAATGAAAATTATAAGGAGATAATATGTGATGATATGGAATATAAAAAATATGAGAATAATGAGAATATGGAAGAACAAAATAAGGATGATAGTTTGATTTATACATCAAATAAAAATCATAAAAATGATAATAACAAAAACATTTCGGATAAAAAAGATTTGAAATATTACACATGTATCCATTTTGATTCAGCCGACAATATTTATATATCCAGTGATAAAGGTATTATAAATGTGTACAACTTAAATGAAAAAAGGATTATTAAATCTTTCCATATTAATTGTAAAATAATTTTTTATTTATTTTTTTTTATATTAAATAATAAAGAGTATATATATATATATGATTCAGAAAAATTTTATTGTTTATATGTAATAGATGAGAAGAAGAATGTTTATAAAATATTTACTTTAAGTTTATGGATATATCACATAATTTGTTTTGATAATAACATAATTTTTTCTCTAGGAAATGAAAATATATATAATTTACAGTTAAAAAAATATAATAATAATAAAATATTAAATTCGATATATTCAAATAATATTAACATTTGTATATTTTTAATTAATCATCCTCAATTACCAATTATAGCTTTTATTAATAAAAAGTCGGTATTTGGATTTTTCTATTTAACTAAGGTTCAAAAAAAGAGACCAAATCAGGAAAAAAATATAATCATTCCGAATATAAGGGAAAATCAACATATAATATCTATATGTTGGTTTGGAAAGCCAAAAAATATTATAAAAAATAAAGATATTTTATTTGACTATGATAATGTAAATGATATTATTGAAAAGACAAATAATTCAAATGATGTCCAAGCGAATTCGCATTGTGTATATGAATCCGTATCTTTAAATAATAACCATATAGATATAATAGAAAACAATGTAACAAAAGAAAATAAAAAAAAAAAGAGAAAAAAAATGAATATGATGAAAATGGAAGGTTTAAAAAGTGATATGAATAATAATATATATCCCAATACATTTGATACATATCTTGTAATATTAAATGAAAAAGGTTTGTATTTATATAATATTATAACTAATGAAATATTAAAATTGAATAATGATTTGTTAAATAATTTGTATGAATTTAAAGGAAAGAAATATATGGCATCTACTATATTTAATAACGAAATTTATGTTTTTATTTTATATGAGAAGAAATTATTATTTTTTAATCACAATATGGAATTTGATAGTTATGATATAAACTTGAATGAGAAAATAAATAAAATGTATTTAAAAGACAATATTTTATTTTTACTTTCTAATAGTAATATATATTTCATTTTTATAGAATATTTATTAATAAATCTTCTTAATAAAAAATTCAATGTTTTAAAAAATTGTATACATGATATAAAAGATGATACAAATGGTGTTATAGTAAATAGTAATCTGAGTAATAACATAAATAGTGATATTATTCATGCAGATAATCATATTGAGAAGTTAGAGTACCAAGAAAAAGAGAATGAAAAAAAATATGTGTCTCAAGGTCATGAATTATATATCACAAAATTAAAATTCCCTCAAAATTTTAAAATACTTCTTTTTGATTTTTATTATATGACGAATGGTGAATTATACATAGCAATATTTTCAAAAAAAAAAAAAATTATGATATATAAAATAAATTTATATCATGAGGATTATAATAATAGAAAACAAAGAAATGAAGAAAATACAATTCTAGAAATTGAAGCTCAATTAATTGCACAGTTTATTAACTTTTACATTTTTGAGCATATAAATAAAGTTGGTAGTATTTTATGTATGAAATTTTTTTACAATTCTGAAAAAAAAAAAATTTATTTAGTTTTTGGGGGCTTAGAACAATTTCTTTTTTCATGGAACTTTTTAAAATACCCCATTATACAAAAAAAATGAAAATGAAAATGAAAATGAAAATGGGAAAATGTCAATATGTAAACATGACTTGGCAAATAAATGAATGAATGAATGAATGAATTAATAAATAAATAAATAAATAAATATATATATATATATATATATATATATATATATATATATATATATATGTATATTTATGTGTATTCAAAAAAGACATAAAAAAAAGTAATACGATTTTTAAATTAAATATAATAAAATCATATAAAAATATAACGGAAATTATCTAATAATTATATTGTACATTTTTGTTATTTGTGTTATTATTTGTTCATGTAATTCTTTTACATGGTTTTTAAAAACGTGCTGTTCCTACAAAAAGAAAAAAAAAAAAAAAAAAAAATATATATATATATATATATATATATGAAAAAGTTTTTCCTTTTTTTTTTGAATGTATAATATACATAATTTTTTGGTTTACATAAATGTATATACATATATATATATATATATATATATATATTTATTTATTTATTTATTTTTAATTAGTGCACCTTTATATTTGTTGTTGGCGTATAAATAAATTTATATGCATAACTTGTTTTTTTTGATTGTTCATTTAAAAATATATCAAAAAGATAAACTGTTTTCAAAAAGTGTAAATTTTTTATGTTTTTTAATTCCATAATATTTTTTATAAAATCATCATTGTTCCATTGTTCATTTGAATAAAAGGACAAATCTCGTTGTTCATCTTTTATATTGTATAAATTTGAAAAATATAAAACTTCTTCATGTGGCATATTTATAATTTTTTGTTTTTGTTGTATATGCATCTTTTGTTTTATATGTGTTAATAAATTATGTCTTAATTTTTGACCTTCCAATTTTGGGGAACTTAATAAAATATTTTCATCTTGGTGCTTATCATTTTGGTTTTCATTTTTTTTGTTTTTCAAAAAATAATTTTTTACATTATTATGATTATATGAGTCATTATGGTTAATATATTCATTTATATTTTTATTGAATATATCATTTGATATATGTTGTGAACATTTATCTTTTTCATTATGTTGCTCGACAGAATATATATTTTTTTCTGTATTATAAATATATAAATATAAATCTCTTATTCTGTCAATATCCCATTTTATCATAGCAATTCTATCTAAGCCTATTCCTACAGCTAGATAATCATTGATTTCATATTTTTTTTTTTTGTTGAAAATAATTTTGCTTTTTAATATTCCACTACCTAAAATTTCTATCCATTTGTTATTATGAAACACTTCTGCTTGTAATGAGTGTGTAGTAAAATCAAAAGAATCTTTTCTTATTCTCCATTTATAATTAGGTCCAAAGATGTTGGATAATAATTCACACAAAAAATATACAAGTTGTTTTTTTTTGTGTACTAATTCGTTGGTTATTTTAAAATATATATCCATTTGATTAAAAAAGGGGAAATGTAATTTATCAATATTATCTTTCCTAAAAATATTAGATATAATACAAAAATTATCTCTTTGCTTATTTAATATGTTTGAATTATTTATTATATGTACATTATTATTTTCAACGATTTCTTTATTAATATAATTATCTTGCTTTTTTTCTATATTATTATTTACATCAATATTATTATTAGGTGTATTTTCACTATACGGATTATTTCTTACATATATTGTATCATTACATTTTTGTATATTCTGTTTGTTATTATTTTTTAATAAATCATATATGTATGGAAATAAAGAGGTAGCTTGAGGAATATATAAATAATCATGAGAAAAATAGAAATTATTTTTTATTGAAGTTGTTTCGTTTGTATCTCTTATAAGTATTTCTTTAAAACATAAATTCTTATAATAAAGTGGGCATTTATTATATACTAAATAAAAAGATGTTTTTTTTTTTAAAAAATTTAATACCTCTTCTTTTATTTCATTTAACGGATGATTCTTTATTTTGTAAACATATTTAAATCTATTGTAATTTATTATATCATCTTTTATATGATAATTTTTATTAAGCTTTCTAAAATATATATCGCTGATCTGTGGATTTTTTTTATAACTTTCTATAAATTCAATAATAACAAATATGAAACAAACAAAGAAGGAAAAAAACATTTCCTGGTCAAGGGGTTACGGTTACGTCCTCTTGCTAACAAAATGTAACACAAAAAAAATAAAAATAAATATATAAATAAATAAATAAATAAATATATATATATATATATATATATATATATATTTATTTACATTTTTTTATTTATTCATTTGAATTATTTTAATATATATCCTACTTTTTATTTTCGTTCAAAAGGGAAAATAACAAATAAACCCTTCCCCCTTTCGAAGGACATTTTCCTGACCTTACTTTTTTATAATAAAACTTTTTATATAATTATTTTATTTTATTTGTTAAATAAAAATGAAATTGAAAATGTTCATTATATATAGAGAATAACTAAATATATATATAAAATAAAAAATACTATTACAAGATATAATAATATTATATTATATATTTTTATGTGTACTTATATATATATATATATAATAACATATTACAAAAAAAACAAAAATTTTTATGTATTTATCCATATACATATAATATAAAACCATTTTGGGTTTATATTTCCATATATATTTTTTTTATGTTTAAATTGTTCACTGCGTTGGTTTAAATATTTTAAAGTTTTATTAACATATTTAAAAAAATATAATATAATGTATATATATAATATATAATAATATATATAATAAATAAATCATTAAATAATTATTTAAAAAAAAAAAATTTATGCATAAATATATTTTTATTTATTTATTTTTTAAATTTCAAAAGAAAAAATATTAAAAAAAAAATAAAAAAAAAAAAAAAAAAAAAATAATAATAATAATAAATTAAAAATAATAAAAAATAAAAAATAAAAAAATAAAAAACTAATAGATAATTATATTAGGACAAAATAAGTGTTATGTAAAATTAACAATAGAAAAAGATAAATATTATAAAAAAAATTAAAAATATATACAATATATACAATTTATATATATATATATATATATATATGTGTGTATATATTTTATTTTTTTTATTCATCATAATTGTATCCGTCATTCATAGAATCTTCATCATCTTCATCATCTTCATCTTCTTCATCTTCCTCATCTTCCTCATCTTCATCATCATAATCATCATCATCTTCATCATCTTCATCATCTTCATCGTCTTCATCTTCTTCATCGTCTTCATCAGTATCTTCATCATCATGTAGTTTATGTTTATAAGTTCTTCTATGTTTACTTAAATAATTTGGTGAGTTAATAGAAGAATCTAAAATACCTTTATCTTTTTTTTCATGATCTACCATCATACATTCAGTAGTTAATACCATACTAGCAATACTACAACTATTTTTAATAACACTTATAATAACATTGGTACTATCAATTATTCCTTTTTCTACCATATTAACAAATTTGTTTGTGTTAACATCATAACCGAACCCATATTTATCTTTGGAATTTAATATAATTTTGACAACATTGTCTCCATTAACTCCTGCGTTGTCAGCGATTTGCTTCGTTATTACATCTAAGCTACTAACTACTATATTAGCCCCCATTTTTTGTAATTCCATTTCAGATTCTAAATTTCCTATTAGTTCAAGATATTTCTTTTCGTCATTATTTGAACTTATTTGAAGATCTTCTTCAATTTTTTTATGTATTTCTTGTATGAAATTAGATTTTATAATTTCTAAATAAGTAACACCACCTCCTGGTACATATCCAATATCTATTGCACTTTTTACAGCATTTGTTGCATCTTCATATTTAAATTTTCTTTCTTTTTGTTCAGTCTCTGAATTACCACCTATTAATATTTTAGCAATACCACCTGATAAAGCTGCTATACGTTCATTTAATTTCTCTTTATCATATTTTGAAGTGGTTTCTTCATATTCCTTTTTTAATACATTTATACGTTCATCTATCTCTTTTTTATATTCCTCTTTTGTTATCAAACTAGTCCTATCTTTCTTTACTATCAGTGTATTTGCACTTCCTAATAAAGACAGATAGTTATTATCAAAGCTGCTCATGTTGTTATGCAAATTGTTTAAATCTAAACCGACATCTGCGCTAATGTATTTACTGTTAGTTACAATACATAAATCTTTTAGATAGTCTTTTCTTCTATCACCAAATGATGGAGCTCTTATAGGAACCTAAAAAAATAAAAATAAATATAAATATATAAAAATATATAAATATATATAAAAATATATAAATATATATAAAAATATATAAATATATATAAAAATATATAAATATATATAAAAATATATAAATATATATAAAAACATATAAATATATATAAAAATATATAAATATATATAAAAATATATAAATATATATAAAAATATATAAATATATATAAAAATATATAAAAATATATAAATATATATAAAAATATATAAATATATATAAAAATATATAAATATATATAAAAATATATAAATATATATATTGTACATATTCAAAACATTTACACAATTAACTATTCAATATATACACATATATATATATATATATATATGTATGTATAATATGTGTAATTTTTTTCATTGTAAACATTTGGTGTGTAAGAAAAATGTACCATAGAAAATAATTCCTTAATTGCGAATTATTCTATTTCTTTTTTTTCTCTTTTTTTTTTTTTTTTTTTTTTTTTTATATCTCCACTTTATTTAAATGTATAAATAAAGAAGGTATATATATTTTTATACACACATTAATAAAAGTGGAGAAGATGAAAAAAAAAAAAAAAAAAATTAGGAAAAATAATTCCATATATATTTGTATGTGTCAAATATTATATACAAATATATGACACAGTATATAATAAGTAATATATAATGTGAACACATAAAAAGAAATATAAACTTATATAAATATGTACATATATAAAAATATATACATATATAAAAATATATACATATATAAAAATATATACATATATAAAAATATATACACATATAAAAATATATACACATATAAAAATATATACATATATATATATATATATATATATTTTTTTTTTTTTTTTTTTATTTTTTTTTTTTAACGTACCACTTTTATTGCGCCCTTTAACTTGTTTATGATCAAGGTCTGCAAGACTTCATTACTAAAATCATCAGCTATAATACACAATGGTTGTTTATTTTTAGCGAATATTTCAAGAATTGGTAAAATGGATTGAATATTATCAATATTTTGATCTGTTATTAAAGTGGATACATTAGAATATTCAATATAATCCTTATTTTCATTATATAAAAGATATGGATTAATAATTCCTCTATCAAAATTATAACCTTCAGTAAATTCTAATTTGTCATTAATATCAGCATTATCATCTAATATGATGGCTGCATTTTTTCCTAATTTATCATAAGCATTAGCAATAATTTGTCCCATATGTACATCATTATTACTTGCTATGGTTGCTATATTAAGTATATCTTTATATGTTTTTATAGGTGTAGATAAAGATTTAATTTTTTCAATAATCATTTTTGAGGCTAATTGTATACCTCTTTGTATAGGAATAGGGTTGTGATTTCTATTAACTTGTTCAATACCTTTTTTGGTAATTGTTGCTGTCATTAATGCTGTTGAACTTGTACCATCACCTGCTTTATCATTTGATATATTTGTACTTTCTTGCATTAATTTTACACCATTATTTTTCTTTCGATCTTTTAAAGATATATTTTTTGCTATTGTTACTCCATCATTTATTATTAATGGACTTCCATATTCTTTTTCTAATAATACATTTCTCCCTCTTGGACCTAATGTTAATTTCACAACATCTGATACTGTTAATATTCCTTTTAATAATTCATTTCGACACTCATTTCCATATATTATGTCTTTACCCTTCACTTTATTCTCTGTCATTTTCATCTTTACATAATTTTCTTTTCTTCTACTTATTATCTTACTATTTATATATTTCAATCTCTTATTTATAAAAAGCCTATTCTTGTTATTAGGACTGCGCTTCTTCTTAATACTATATCCATACCGCAAACATAACAAAAATATTACAAGCAACAAAATATGAATTCTTTTCATTCTCATAAAAAAATAAAAAAAAAAAATTATAAAATTATATAACAAAAATATATATATATATATATATATATATATATATATATATAATAAATTTATAAACACTTATAAAATATACATATCAAGATATTAATTATATATAACACAAATTACATATTAAGGTATATAATTTATATATATAAACACATAAACTTATAATATACATATATATTAATAAGTATTATACAAATTTCCACAAATTTATAAATATAAAAATAAATACTAAAATGAAATACCATATGGTATTGTGTTCATAATTTAAATTAGTATCAACTAATTTATATACATATATATATATATATATATATATTTTAATTAAAAATAAATAATACATATAACAAATATAATATATATATATATATATATATACATATATGATTAATAATTATAATTATATATTTTTATCATAAACTTCCTTACTATACTTTTCTTATTCATTAAAAAGGTTTTATTTTTTTTTTTTTTTTAATAATAATATATATATTATAAATAAATAAATAAATATATATATATTATATATATACATATATTATATTATAGAACCCTTATAATTTTTTTTAATTAATAATTGAAACACATATGTATAAAAGATTATATATATATATATATATATATATATATATATGCCTATATAATTATTATAATATATTTTTATATATATTATATAATGTATTTATTATAAATATTTTTTCATAATGTAATAATATAAAAATTAATAAATAAATAAAAAATAATATTTTAAGAATAAGAATAAAATGGTGTGTTTCATTAAAAAATATCTATACTTCTTTCTCATTTGAGATTTACCTAAAAATAAATGTAAATGCACCTAAAAAAAAAAATAAAATAATATATAATATATTAATATATATATATATATATATATAATACATATTATATTTATATTATTTCCATGTTGTGTATAATTATACATATAAAGATGCATTTATATAAATATATATCTTTAACCATATATGTGTACGTATTTTATTCATATTATACCTTTATATTTACTTTTTTTATTATAATGTTTTCTTGAAGAATTATTTTGTAAAAAAAAAAAAAAAAAAAAAAAAAAATATATATATATATATATATATATATAATATATATATATTTAAATTATACTTTGGAAAATTAAATTATTTGAATATTAAAAATACAATATACAATTTGTTTTTAATATATATATTTAAATGAGTATGTTTCATTTTAATAAGAGGATAATTTATAAACAAAATAAATTAAAATTATAATTAAAATTAAAACATTAAAAATTAAAAATTAAAAATTAAAAACATGTGTAAAGAATATTCAATCTTCTGTACATTTTATGAAGATTAACAAGTAACTGTTAAATGACTATTTGTTTATATATATATATATATATATTTATTTATTTATTTATTTATTAATTTTTTAAGATGTCAATTTCCTTGAAAAAATAATGTAGCATTTTATCGTACACTTAATACAAAAAAGTTTTATATATATATGTATATGTTATAACGGGCTAAATTTCTGTTGATTTTTTTCTTTTCTTTTCTTCTCTTTTTATATTATAAATATATGCAAAGATATACAACTCAATATCAACTTTCGAAGTATGGTCAAAAAGATAAAAAATAACAATAATATTGTATATATATATATATATATGTAATAGCATTTACACATTTGATTTTTATAACTACCTTTTCCCCCTTTTAGATTTACCCTTATTCAGCTTAATATGAACAGCGTTATTTTTAGAGCACATTGTTTTTTTCAGCCATTGCGTAGATGCTTCTCAACTAAGAAAGAGTATACAAATAGAAAATTAAAAAATAAGCATAATTTACTTGTACATAGAAAAAAAAAAATATACATATATATAAATATATATATATATCTATTTATATATATATATATTTATATATATGTATATTTTTTTTTTTCTATTTTGTCCCACATTTACATTATCACACGCACATATATATATATATATATATATAATATATGTATATATTTTTTCCTTTTTTTTGTAGCTATGATGTTATAGTCATTGGAGGAGGGCCAGGTGGTTACGTGTGCAGTATTCGATGTGCTCAAAATAAACTAAACGTTTTGAACGTGAACGAAGACAAGAAACTAGGAGGCACATGTTTAAATAGAGGATGCATTCCATCCAAATCTCTATTACACATTTCTCATAATTATTATGAAGCAAAGACTAGATTCAAAGAATGTGGTATATTAGTTGATAATGTTAAGTTGGATATAGAGACTATGCATAAACATAAAAATAAGTGCATGGGTAATTTATCTGATGGAATTAATTTTTTATACAAAAAGAACAATGTGAATCATATTATAGGCCATGGGAGTTTAGTAGATGAACATACTGTTTTAATAAAAACCGAAAAAGAAGAAAAGAAGGTAACAGCTGAACGTATTGTTATAGCTACTGGATCCAAACCGATTGAAATACCTTTAAAAAAATTAAATGATAATAATTTTAATGATGCTGATAATGTGAACGATATATTAGAATATGACCATGAAATAATACAAAATTCAGATGATATTTTAAATTTTAAAAAGGTTCCTCATAATATATCTATTATTGGAGGTGGTGTTATAGGGTTAGAAATTGGATCTGTGTTTTCAAAACTTGGTTCTGATGTTACTGTATTTGAATATAATGAAAGGTTATGTGGTTTTCTTGATGCTGATGTAAGTAAAGTTTTACAAAAAACATTAGAAAAAATAAAAATGAAATTTGTATTTAATACTTCAGTAATAGGTGGAAATATAGAAAATAACCAAGCTGCTTTATTTGCTAAAAATAAAAAAACTAATGAAATAAAAAAAACAACATCAGAAATTGTACTTATATGTATTGGTAGGAAAGCTAACTTTGATAATTTAAATTTACATTTACTTAATATAGAATTAAATAAAAATAAAAAAATACCTGTAGATGAATATTTTAATGTAATAGCACAACCAACTATTAAAGCAATTGGCGATGCTATAGATGGACCTATGTTGGCCCATAAAGCAGAAGAAGAAGGATATTTATTAGCTAACATCTTATTTGATGAATTAAAAAATAATAAGAAAAAAAAAGCACATATAAATTATGACCTAGTTCCAAGTGTTATATATACACATCCTGAGGTAGCTACTGTAGGATATAATGAAGCAAAATGTAAAGAACTCAATATGAATTTCAAATCAGTTAGTTTTCCCTTTGCTGCTAACAGTAGATCAAGGACAATTGATGATTATGATGGACTCATAAAATTAATTGTAGAAAAAGATACTAACAGAATTTTAGGTTCTCAAATTATAGGAAATAATGCTAGTGATTTAATATTACCTTTGTCAATATATGTCGCTAATAATGGCTCATCTAAAAGTCTGAGTAAAATTATATATGCGCATCCAACATTTTCAGAAGTAATCAAAGAAGTGGCTTTACAATCTTTTGATAAACCTATACACATGTAATCACACATACATACATATATATATATATATATATATATATATATATATATATATGTTGTTTTTCTATATTTTGTTTTTGTTCTTTTTTTTTCTTTTTTTTTCTTTTTTTTTCTTTTTTTTTCTTTTTTTTTCTTTTTTTTTCTTTTTTTTTTCTTTTTCTTTTTCTTTTTCTTTTTCTTTTTTTTTTTTTTTTTTTTCCTCTTTTTTTGGTTATATTAAAAATTATGAACATTCATATTTTGAATAAACCAACGTTTAAATATTTCTCTTGGTAAAAATTTTAATTAATATAAAAAACAAAGCATGTAAAGGTCAAAAAAAAAAAAAAAAAAAAAAAAAAAAAAAAATTAAATATTAATAAATATTAAATGGTATATATTTTGTTATTATTTGAATTAATATATAAATTTAAAATGAAGATACAAATTCTTTATAAGTATGTTACACTTTTTAAAAAATTAACAAATACATATGTATATTTATTATATTATAATATAAAAAAAATTTCTGAACGCACATTTTTAATTATTTTTTAAAAAAATAGTAAATATATAAATAATAATATAGTTTATATTCACAATTTTTTATTAAATGTATATATTTGTAAAGTGTCGTGTATTTTATTCTACGCGTTTATAAATTGTAAATACTTAAAAGAAAAAATATATATGATACATATATACATATATATATATATATATATATATATATATATATATATATATTTTTGTAACATTTCGTACATTTTGATAACCTTTTTTTTCTTATGTGTTTATAATTTGTTATAGTATTGTTGGGAATACATACACTAATAAAAATAAAAACATGTATAGATAAATATAAAATAAATCAATACATGGGCAAACATAAATTATAATATATGTAAATAGCAGAATATATATTATATACATATATATTTATATACAATTGTAATCATAATATTATGAAGAGCTAACTAAAATTAATATACACATAATAAATAAAAAAAATATAAACATATAAGAATATATATATATATATATATATATATTTATATATGTGCTTATTAATATGTAGAAATACGATTTAAAAAATATTTATATATTATTGTAAAGTGTGAAAAATTAGCTAATTAATAAACTTGTATACCTGGATAAAAAGAAAAAATATATACATATGTATATATAAATATATATATATATATATATATATATATATATATATATATTTTTATAATAAATATATCTATAAATGTGTATATGATTCATAATATATATATATATATATATTTATTTATTTATTATTATTATTTTTATTTTTATTTTTTTTTCTTATTTATAATATAAAATTGTTAAAAAACAAAACAGGTGCTATATAATTTTCATTTTGTTAAAAAATGGTTGTTAAGAAATTAAAAGTAATAGATGATAAAGAATTAAAAAAACTTAAAACCGAATCAAAAAGTTGTATTGTAATTAATGATTTAATATATGATGTGAGTTCATTTTATGAACATCCAGGTGGATATGATCTGTTTAAAGAATATGAAGGTAACAAAAATAAAATAAAATAAAATAAATAGGACTTCCTAAAAGTTACATAAAGAAATGCATACATACATATATAATATATATATATATATATATATATATGTGTATGTTAAAATATTTTTATATAATAAAATATATGTTCATGTGAACATATTTTATATTTTTATATTTTTTTACAGGTCTTGATGCGACCGATGCATTTAATTCTATTGGACATTCTGAGAACGCCAAAAATTTAATGAACAGTTTTTTGATTGGAATAAAGAAAAATTCAAAGGAATATAAAAAAAAAGAAAAAACAAAAATTATTGAAAATAAGATAGAATATATAAATTATTCTGATGAGGAAATAAAAAAGGAAGAAAAGGAACCTCAAGAAAGCAAACCTAAAGAAAACAAACCTACACTGGTAAAAAGAAAATGATTTTATACATATATAATAATATATTTATTTTATTATTTACTATTGGTTTTCTTTTTATGTGTGTATATAAAATATACCTTGATACAACTTTTTTATTTTACTCAAACGTTATATATGTATATATGTATGTATATATATATATATATATATATATATATATTAAAAATAAGGTTCATTTTATTTATATGATATCATTTATTTATTTATTTATTTATTTATTTATTTATTTATCTATTTATCTATTTTTTTTTTTTTTTTTTAAAAACCCTTGCAGATTAAAAAAGAAGATAAAACTAACTACCCTGTTGTGGCTGGAATTATTATCCTTTTTGGTGTTGCATATTATTTTTTGTTCTTGAAATAATAATAATAATATAACCAAGGAAATATAATATTTGTTATGTTAATCTTTAATAAAAGTTTGCAAACAAAAAAGAAAAAAAAAACAAAAAAGAAAAATTTTTTAAATATAAAAAAACAAAAAAAATAAAATAAAATAATATAATATAAATTAATATTATCAAGTGATAAAAAAAAATAATAAAATAATAAAATAATAAAATAATAAAATAAAAAAACATATCATATTTTATAATCGTTTCATAGAAAAGATTATTATTTTTTTTTACAATTAAAATGCAACGGTACACATAAAAAAAATAAATATATATATATATATATAAACATGTATATATTATGTACATATGTTAAAATGATACGATTGCTGAGCCATTATATCATTTATATATCCTTTTAAAATTATATAACTTTACACATTTACACGCTTTTTCTTTTGCTTTTACTTTTTCTTTTTTTTTTTTTTTTTTTTTTTACATACCATTTGTACATTTTTTATTTAATTATTTTATTTTTTTTTTTTTTTCTTTCAGGTAGCGTTTATCAAATATGCTATTTTTTTTTTTTTTTATCAAGTTATTTTTCAATGTATTGTTTTTGTCTGTTATATTTTTTTTATATTTATCTTTTAAAAGAGCAAAATGTTTTACTTTTATGTCTTCTAATGGATCATTAATTAAATCAATAAAAATATTTTTCTTTTTACATTGTTCTTTTTTTTTTATATCTTCTTTTTTAATATTTCTTAATTGTTTTCTTAAATGACTATTGCATGAAAAATCATATTTCAAGATATGATTTCTTTTGTAATTATTTTTTATAACTTCATTCATATCTTCATCATCACTTGAAGTATTTGAATCTTCATCATTTTTTTGGGGAGATATAATATTAAATTCTTCATTGCTTACTACTGAATTATTATCTCTTTGTTCACACTCATTTTTTTTATATGTTATTAATATATTTTTGTTATGTTGTGACAAAGGATAGGTATCATTTTCTACAGAATTTTTGTCATAATCATATTTTTGATCATTTTCTTTTCCCTCTTCAAAAATATCTTCTTTATTATTATTTGTTATTATATGTTTCGATTGGTTATAATTTTCAAACGTCGTACAATCTGAAAGTCCTTTCTTTTTATTTTGTACAACATTCTGTTCTAATAATAAAAAAGGATTTATTTTTTTTTTTTTATTGTCTTCAAAATTTATAGAATTAATATTTTTCTTTCCTTTATGAGTTAATATATTTTCATATTTTTCATTTTTTTGTCTTGCGCCTTGTATAATATCATATGAACAATTTTGTGGATTTGTTTCAAAAACAATTTCATTTAAACAATTTTTACAAACAATACAAAATGAATAAAATGTACTGTTAATATAAAAACCTATTTTTCTTCTTTCACTCTTAAATCTTTCTCCTTTATATATATATTTATTACATTTCTTACATATTATGGTATAAGGAACTTCAAATTTTATATCATCATAGTCTTTTCTATTCAATCGTTTCTCTTTCTTTTCTTTTTTTTTCTTATCTTTTTCATCTTCTATACTTCCATAGTAAAAGTTATCTGCCCTCGAAGCTTTTAGAGAGAGCATCAAAAAAAAAAAAAAAAAAAAAAAAAAAAAAAAAAAAAAAAAAAAAAAAAAAAAAAAAAAAAAAAAAAAAAAAAAATTTTTAAATTATATGAATAAGCAAAATTATTTTTAAATATAACAAGCTGAACATGGCCTTATAATTTATAACAAATAAATAAAATATATAAAAAAAAAAAAAAAAAAAAAAAAAAAAAAAATATATATATATATATATATATATATAATAATATAATTGATGTATATTTTATATATATATTATATTATATGTATTCATTTTAAAATATTATTCATATAAAAGATTATATATTATTATGATTTAGTAATATATATATATTAAATTTTTCTTTTTTTTGGTATATTATATGAAATAAATATACCTTATATTTTATTTTATTAAATAATACATATTTATAATAATTACCTTTATTTTTAAGGAAAAAAAAAAAAAAAAAAAAAAAAAACAGAATGCTTTCATACATTTGTTGTTTTATGTTATATGTTAAATTAAAAATCAAAAAAGATGTTCTATTATTATATAAAATTGAAATATATATTTAATAGAATATAATATTTTTGTAAATATCCGTTTTATATTATAATTAAACAAAAAAAAAAAAAAACACAAAGTTTTAAAAAGTAAAATAATTTTGGATAACTTTTTTTTTTTTTTTTTTTTTTTTTTGAATGTTTCATAATTGTAAAAGAAAAACAAAATGTGGCACATAATGAAGTATTTATATATTTATATATATATATATATATAATTCAAATTAAATTTAAAATTACTGAAAAAAAAAAACTTGAAAAATTAAAAATAAAATAAAAAAAAAATAGAAAATACAAAACAGAAAAAAGGAAAACGGAAAAACATTCTATATAATAGAACAAGGACAAAAAAAAAGAAAAAAAAAAAAATTCATAAGACTCACATTTTGCTTATTATATATATATATATATATATATATATATATACATATATATATATTTATTTATATATATTTTTATTTATATACCATATAATATATTTTTTAATATGTTAACATTTTACTTTCATCCATGTATCTATTTAACCTATGGTTATTTAAGAGAATGTTCATAATATAATCTCTATATAAATTATCTATGTCAATATACTTATTAAAATATTTATATTTATAATAATGTATTGAATAATATACAACATAGTTACATCTCCATAAGGATCGTGATATTTTTCTTATATATTTAATAAATTGTTTATTTTCTTTCGTATTATTATAAACATAAATAACGATATGAAGTATTTTACTTTTCTTTTTTCTGTTTGCTTGGTAATTATCTTTATTTTGTTCATGTGTGTTACAAGTATTTGTATTTGTATTGGTTAAGTTGTTATTATTATTATTAATATGTATTTTATTTATATACATATTATATGTATTGATATCATTATTCTGGATATTATTATGATGAATTTGATCAGTTCCACGTATATCCCTTTTTTGATTCATCTCATTAATCAATTTTGAATACATTTCGTTAATAAATTTAATTTCGTCATGATCATTAAATTTAAAATAAATGCTGCCCATTCTTTTTCTTCTTCTTCTCATCATTCCTTGAAAATTAAACAAATTTTGTTTAAGATAAGCTTCTAGGAATGTCAGTGCACATAGTAGATGAGATAAACATATATCTAAAATACAAAATGTTTTTAAATTTCTATTTTTTATTAATAGAAGTAACCATAAAAAAGGACTACTCAAACTATAATTAAATAAAGAAAAATGTTCTAAATTTAAATTATTCAATAAACAAATAATATTTTTTCTTCCTTTTTTTTCTTCATTTTCTAAAATATTTTTGAAAAGATACAAAATTTCTACACTCACATTCTTTTTATATTTATGATTTTCTATTGGCCAAATATATCCTCCTCTTTTTAATTTTTTCATTTTCTTTTTATTATTTTGAACAGAAGATTTTTGTTCTTCCGATCCCTGGAAATGATAATTATCGTAAGCATTTTTAGCACCTATTAATTTATTGTCACCTATTAATTTATTGTCACCTATTAATTTATTGTCACCTATTAATTTATCGTCACCTATTAATTTATTGTTACCTATTAATTTATTGTAACCTTTTAATTTATTGTCACCTATTAATTTATTGTCACCTATTAATTTATCGTCACCTATTAATTTATTGTCACCTATTAATTTATTGTCACCTTTTAATTTACTGTCACCTTTCAATTTACCTTCACCTTTCAATTTTCTGTCATACATTTTTGTGATATCAGCTCCTTTTCTGTTGTCATCATAACTTTCGATACTTCGAACGCATGACCAACTTGGTGATCGCTCAATACTACATGTTGCCCTCTCATCGTCTGTATCGTATTTTATATAATTTCCATCCGCATAATATATTGGGGCATTTATATGGTTTACATATATATAATCTACATATGAAGGAGTTATGAATACCTTCTTGTCATTATTTTTTATATGGAGTTCATAATTATTAATTGCTTCATCTTCAAATATTTTTTGAAAAGATGAAGCACTATTACATGTGTGTTTTAATTGTTGATCCATTAATTTTATTACTTCATACATTCTTTTATTATATTCTAGTAATATATTTTTTTTTTTTTTTATATGATAATTTTTTTCTTTTTCATCTTCTTCAATTTTTTTTACATTAATATATCGTGTAAAAATTTCTTGTCCATTTCCATATGAAAAAAATGATATGAGCATATTATAAAAATAAAAAAAATAATCATATGAATAAATATTTAAAATATTCAGAGATGGCATATTTATTGGAATAAACATTTTAATCATATCATAAGTTTGAATACCTGATAAATTTAAAATTTTCAAATTTATTAAATTATTTACATAAGGACTTAAATTTGTTTCTTGTTTATAATTTTTTATTTTTTCAAAACATTTCTTATTACAATTATAAACTATACTTATATGTTCACATAAAATATGTAATTTGTTTTTATTAGTTATAGGAAGGTTTTTTTTTTTTTTTTCATTTTTTACAAATTTGTCGAATAATTTTATTATTAAGTTTTTCTTTTCTTTACATACTACATTATTATTATTATTATTATTATCATCTTCATTGTTATTATTTTTTTCCTTATTAATAGTAAAATTCTTAATTTTTTTGGAGCTTATTTTTCTATGGTATTCTTTTGTATTTGTATATGTAACCTTACCAAATTTGTCATTTTTTTCTTGCACATCTAAATGTTCTTTTATATGAAGATTTTCTAGGGACAATTCTTTTTCATTATATATCTGTCTTGAATTATATGATTTATTTTCGACACTTGTATTTTTATTATATATGGATGTTTGAGAATCTGTAGAAAATTGTGTATCTAAAGAAAATTGCGTATCTATAGAAAATTGACTATCAACAGAACATTGAGTACCCATGGTCAATTGATTATCTAATGATGATTTAACACCCATTGGTAATTTATTACTTTCAAATAATTTTATATCTACATCCGTTTTTGTTCTACTTAAAATTTTTTTTTCCTCATGTTCACATTTTTCGTTCACCTGACTTCCTACTTTCTCATCACATTTTTCACATTTTTCTTTTTTTTTTTCCTTTTTGGGTACCTTTCGTTGACTTGAGATATATTTTTGAATTTTTTGCAAATCCTTT